>NW_026851352.1:0-74786 GCF_030913485.1 Colletotrichum godetiae
AGCATCGGGAGGCACATAAGGACCCCAAGCAGCTGCGATAATGGGATCCGCCGGAGGCGCAGTCTCAGGAGTCTCAAAAGACGCCTGCTTGTGGGATGCGCCTTTGGTAGTTGCCGGGCTCTGTTGACCACTCATGACGGACAACCTTTTGGCCGGGTAATGCCGAGTATTGTGTTCTTCAGATGTTCCAAGATCAGGGCGTTTGCGTTTCAGTGATGAAATCGAAGTTCCCAAAGGTGATTGAGAGTGGCAGGAAAAGGAAGATCAAAGAAGTTGAGTTGATGTGCAGGGAAGGGTGAAGTTGGCTCGGAAGGCTGTGAAGATGCGAAAGGGTGTGAGTTGCTTTAGCGTAGAGCGACAATTGGGTAGGCAAATGCCCAATAGAACATGGGATCGCGATAGACGGCAAGAGCGAACTGGCTGTAGGGGATGTAATGACCCAAAAACAAAGCCATGGAATTTCAAAGCGGTAAGCTCTATGAATGTAACACAAAAGTCTTTCAATTCTGAGATGGTACAGTTTATTCGAGCTTATCTTTCAAAGCATGTCTCAAACCGTCAAACCCTTCCAGTAGCACTGCTCTCACCGTCACTCTTCATCCAATTCAGGATAGTGGCGGTAGATCCCTTGAGAGTACTTTTGTCTACGGTCGCTAGCAAGGTATTCTTTGATCTTGGGCCGTTCCTTGACAGCATCGTAGAGCGCAAAGAGACCCTTGAAGTCGCCAGTTCCCTCAATACGCTTCAGAGCATTGGGAAACGCGAACTTGAGACCATCGAGACACTGCCCAGGTTAGCTTCCATAAAGACTCAAAATACCTGGGATGGAATTCTTACCTGGAAAAGCACCAAGTCAGCGTACGTCAGAGACCCGCCATAGAGCCAAGGGCCTTCGCCGCTAGCCTTGCTCTTTAGCACCCGCTCAAAGTAGCCAAAGAACTTGGGCAACCGGTTGGCGATGTAGTCCTTGGCCTTGAGTTTGCTCTCCTTCTTCTGGTCCTCGTAGTACAGCCCTGTCGCGATAGGGTGGTGCGTGTCGTGAGCCTCGTTGCTCAGTCCATCCAGCGCAGTCAACGCAAGGCCGTTGACGAAGTAGATGCCGTCGTCATCTTCGGAAATCTTGGGCGCAAGGCCGAGCCGTGGTCCCAGGTAGAGTAGGATGTTGGGAGTCTGGCTGATGAGGAGTTCGCCGTGCTTTAGGATGGGGGGAGCCAGGGGAGGCGGGTTGTTCTCATCGCCCAGGTTCTTGTCATCAATCTGGGCTAGGACAGTCTTGACGCCGTCTTCAATCTGCGCGGTGTCGGTGTATTCAGCGCCGGCTTCTTCCAGGAGGAGGCGGATATGCTCTCCGCGGCCGGGGAGACCTGGCCAGTAGATAAGTTCGTAGGAGACGTCCTTGGAGGACTTCTGACGCTTAGCACTGGGAGTTTCGGCCATTGCTTCTGTGTATGGGTGTTTTTGAGATGAGTATGTTGAGGGAAAGTCAATTGAGGCTTTGGAGAAACTAGGAGATGATGAGTTTGGTGTGACGGTGAGGAGATGTGTGAGGTGAGGCTTACATATGAAGGCTGAACGGCTGGCGGCTCAGCATGAAGTCATAGGGCGTGGTCGAACCATTCCGCCGCCAGGGGCCGCGGCGGGGTAGTGGGGTCGTTGCAGCCGATGGCGGGGCTGCACGGCGCCCTTGAGCCCCGCTCCGTGTTGCCCACGGTTTGCTGCAGCTCAGCTGTCCCTTTGTCATCCATGGAGCAAGCTGAGACTTTCTCATTGATCAGAGCAGCTAACGCCGCCTTTGATTTCTACTCAAGAGTCTGAGGGTATTCAGATAATTTTGGTTCAGTCAATCGGCTTCATCTCGATAGAAAGCGTATCCAGATGTATGCACTTCCATCTATTGCGGTCCGTACCCCAGATCCACATTGCGGCATGACGCGCAAAGTTTACTCCCGCGTCCGAATTCTCCGCCGGACTAAACACCTTGGCTTCCGAATAGAGTGCTATGAGTGTGTCAGCTACGCTTGCCTACAATTCTAGGGTCTCCATACGGTCAGTCATCGTCTCACGTAAGCGGGCTGAAATATGCAGCCTGCCGGGTCTTTTCTGCTTCCGCATCGCGTCCCGAAGCCGGCTGGTCCAGCTTCAGCCCCGCTTCTACTCATCCACGGACCCGACACAGTTTCACACTATTTCGCCAAAACGAGGCTCATGGTACAGCTCGACGTGTTCAAGGGATCCATGGAATTCTTCTTTTCTACGCGAATGAGAGGAAATGTAACTACCCGTTGAGCTTGATTAAACATCGGTGACCACTGGGAACCATGAGGAAATGCAATGCTGGCTCCATATCCTTGTCGCACATCCCTTCAATATCAGACACAATCGCCTTCGGGAAAGCCTTGAAAAACCTGGCTGTAATAAGACGGAGCTCTATCCGAGCCAAATGTCTTCCTAGGCAAGCTGTTTCTATACATCAGCAAAAGCTATCTCAATGGGGATGATACCTTTGTTCGGATGGTGCTTACTTCGGGCACCGCCGCCAAACGGCATAGTGCAATCCTTCATTTCCTGTGTAGTATTCTCCCACCTCTCGGGATAGAATCGATACGGGTCGGGGAACGCGTGCTCATCCCGGTGAAGACTGTATGCCTGCGTCGTAACGGTGAATCCTTCGGGAATAAACTGCCCTGAAAGCTCCGCACCGCCAGGCGGCACCAGTCTCGGGAGTCCGCATGGCAAAGCAGTGTAAAGCCGAAGCGTCTCGTTGACAATCCAGTTCACGTACGTCAGCTCTTTGAGCTGTTCGTAGGAATAGTTCTCCGGCAACGCGTCCAGCTCCTTCATGAGCTTGGCCTTGATCTCGGGAATCTTGCATACCGCCCAGACGAGGTAGATCATCGAGTTGGCGGTCGTGTCACTGCCGCCGACGATGAAGACCTGCGCATTGTCACGGATCTCAATGGGATTCCAGGTCTCTTCCTCGCCAGCGTTGTAGAGCTTGGAGAAGACTGTTGGGTGCGGGTCTGAGCCGGTCTCTTCGACACGCTTAGCGTGACGATCTAGGGCGCCTTGAGCGTAGTCAAAAGTACGGTATTGGATAGCCGTAGCCTCTTTGAAGACTGGAATTGGAAGGTAGAGAGAGATTTGGGCGATTGTTGGGAACATGGATCGTAGTCCGCCGACGAAGCCAAGGCTGACGAAGTCGTTGACAGATCGATTTTTCTATTCGGTACATAGTTATTAGTATGTTTCTTATCAACCTCCTAGAGGCCTCTTCCGTCAAGAAGTAGTATACCTTGCCGCTTTCCAAGTTGCCAAAGGATTCGCCAAAGGCCAGGTCACCGATGACATCAAACGAGAGAAACATGAACCATTTGGCGATATCGGCTGCGCCTCGGACCTTGTTCTCTTCACGAATGCGCTCAATGGCCAGGCGGACTTTGCTGTCTATGCGAGGGAGGAAAGTCTTCAAGCCAGTTTCCGACATGGGATTGGAAAGCAAGCGCTTGTACTTGCGGTGGATCTCTGGACGGATCTCGTTGAAGACGCTTGAGGAGTCGGTGATGAGAAGTGAGTAGAATGGTGATTTGAAAAACCCAGTCTTGACGCTATGAATGCGCTGGCATGTTGGTGGATCAGAAATATCGACCTCGTGTGGACTGTACCGCACCACTGGCCCGTACTTGGCGTGTAGATCATGGATCCAGTCAGGGTGATGTGCAGTGATGACCTTGAACGTTGATGGCAGTGTTGTGAACCTGGTGTACCACGGCCCAGGAATACTCGACAATGGGTTTGTGAGACCTGCATAGATGTACTAGTAGGCCATCAATCAGTGATTAGTAAATGACACAAGTCAGCAGCTGTGGGAGTTGGAAACACACCGCAGCCAGTGCAACGCATACAAGCGCACCGCCGAGGTAAAGGGGATTCGTTTTCAGGATATCCATCTTGTTGAGAATAACATAAGTTCTCTAACAGAACGAACTACTGGCAAGAGTGGCATGAACACGAGACCCGTTGGCTATATACGCCAGTAGGACTTTGCTCACTCTGTTAACGGTCGTCGGAATCCCCCAATTCGACCGGCTAGCGATATTGGTCAGCCGTAGCTGATCATATACGGCGTATGAAACCACACTGACGCGTGATGTGTGTTCTACGGTTGCTTGGGGTAGTTGCTCTGGCCAGTCAGGTTGGCGTACAAGAGGAAGCTGGGGCCACGGGGGAACAGCTGGAGTCGTCCGGCCTACAAGGTTTGGAGCTCAGACATGGAGTCCGGCACCCACGCAGGGAGCGATCGACCTGTACAGCATCATCGCGATGATGGCTTAAAGGAGTATAAATATTAGTACTTTGAACGAGCACAGCGTCCCGCTGCTTCCGTCCTATGCTAGGCACTTGGAGGAAGCAAATGTCCGTCATATTGAGTCTCAGATGAAGTTCGAGGCTAGCAGCGGGATTCTGTTTGGTTCGCGTCTCGACGATCCGGAACAGGCCGCGAAGCCGCGCAAGTTCATTAACATTCAGGTGCTTAGTTCCGGCCAAATCGTCTTTTCTCGGTTACTTACGACAAAAGTATGTATTTACGTCACTGCTGGGTCTGGGAGTGAGGATAGCAGGGCATAGATCTCGGAGGAACACTTTGGGGTCCAGTGCTTTTAGGCTCAGAGATCTCCGAAGCATCCCACCCTGTTCCGCAAGCTCAGACTTTCCCTGTTAGAAACAGTGACAAGGCAGAAATTCCGGGTAAGTTTCCTGCACAGAGCCACTACCCGAAAGGGCTGTGCAACAACCAAGACCGAGCCCTTCCCAAAAATCAAGACCTTTAGAGATTTTGGTTATGTATTACACAATCAAAAAGGAAAGTTTTATCTCCAAGGAATCCAAATACTGTCGTCCCGAATGTGTCAAGTATGCTAAAATTTCTCGGAGCAAAAATTGTGATAACGAACTGGCAGCTTGCACACGTTATTAGCCGAGCCTAGAGATTGGGAGATCAAATCGACACAAGTAAATTTGTTGATGGTAGGACGGGGATGAATCTACGTGCCTGCACTTTGCCATTAAATCGTCCAATTCGTCTTGATTGACGCCGAGAATGAGCATCTGCGATGGTTTTCTCACCGGGAGGACTTTTCTAGGGACATGAGTACATGTAGATACAAGCTTGGATAGAGTAGCAGCAAAGATCTGCACGATATGTGATCGAAATTTAAGCCATGTGGATCGCCACATCATTCTCTCCTTGCTTATCGTCCTCCCTTTTCCCGTTAGCATCTCTCACCACCGGGCGCGCTGCGAGATCTTCAGCTTTTGGATAGGCGACCTTGTGCCGTATCAACGTTTCCAACGCACGACTTGCCGGCATGCAAGATGATCTGCACATGTCAGACACAATGTGGTCCGCCGGTATCTCGCTTTCCTATGTAGGATACATCATTTCGTAGGTTCCCGCAAATGTCATCATCGCGAAGGGAAAGCCACGAATTTTGCTTCCATGCTGTATGATCGGGTGGTCGATCACCACCATATGTATGCCCGCGGTCACTGCCGACTGGGGCTTTCTCCTGTGTTGTTTCATTGTAGATCTTACTGAAGGCCTCTTTGTGCCAGCGGTGTCTTTGATGACATCGTCTTGGTACACAAAGCATGAGTCTCCCCTCCGCATGGCAATTCGGCACGCCGGAAACACCATTTCGGAGGAAGTTTCGGGCCTTTTAGCTGCTGGAGTCCTCCGCGGTATAAATGGTATAGCTGAGCTATCAGCATGGCAATGATTCTTGCTTCTCGAGGGTCAGTTACAGTGGATATGCGATGATAATCTCCTTTACTAACGCGGTCACAGGTATTGTCAGTATCATTATTAGTTTAGCCAGCTTTTGATTTATGCCCAACTTTCCCGAGTCGACTGGCACCTATGTCTCAACTGCCGAGGAGTCTTAGATGGCCCAATACCGGTAAATTGTATCAGCTGGCGGCCGAACTGAAGAAGACGAGGGCGACTACTGGGGAGGAGTATGGATGGCACTCAAAGACCCATTCACATGCCTCTTCTCTTCTCCCTGATCGTCGCGCAGTCTAATAAAGAAGTTTTCCATTGGTCAATCAAATCCACGTCAGCTTCAATCACGGGTCGAACTTCTACTCACAAGAGACGTCTATAGATCCTTGCCACTCTTGGATTTGGGGCTACCGAGACGTACCTTATTCAAGCGCCACCTCCAATCATTGCATTTCTTGTGACTTAGGCAGTTTCTTGGTCATCCGGCCGGATGCTTGAGCAGGGCTACCACATTATCATTCCGATTCTGTTGATACTGGTTGGGTCCATTGTGGTGATCACAACGCTAATGTTGGTGCCAGATATCTCGCCTTGATTTTATTGGCCACGGGGCCTTTCCTAGGCCTCAACCTAAGCTCATGGAATGTCTTTCTTTCCCAGAGAATCTCCGTAACTGACAGCAAAACTTCAAATATCCTGGGAAACAACCGGCGTACCACGATCACGAACCAAAAGAGCCGCTCTGGTTGCCATTGCCAACTGTGTCTCCTCCATCTCCCACTGGCTTACACCATATTTCTTTTTGAGAAACTAGGAGCAATACTATCAGACGGGATCTGGTGCTGTCATTACTGGATGTGGTTTCATAGTAATCTTTGTCCTCATTACTAGATGGTACTGTCAGAAGGAAAACAAAGACTTGGACGAGCAAGAAAGAATTTCTGGAGAATGTAGTGAGTGGAGATATGCGTCATGAGTATCTCCCATTAGACTAGAAGGTTTCTTCATGAGGATGTGGATGTACACCTAAAGTACCTTACCTTACATGATATGTCCTGTTTGAAATTTTGCGCCTAAGATCCGTTGACTCGTTCGGAAACATTCGTGATAGAATCCAGCGAAGACACCAAACGTGACATCGCGATCCGAGTCCATTATTAGATGTGACAAAGTATGCATTGAGTTACTGTCAGGCTGGAGTACGATCTTTGTGAGTTGGAGCGAAGCCAGCAACTCTTGAAACCTGAACCCAGATAGAGGCTGAGCCTCCTTCACAAAGTTGAACGCTGCGATTGGCTTATCACGTCAGGATACAGACCGTAGAACTAAATTTTGCTACCTCGAGTAGTTTTGGTATGAAAGCTCACAAGGAAAATTGAGAAGACAAGAGGTTGTACACGTCGTTAGCTGATCCCGTTCCGAAAGCCTCAAATATCAAGTTGTCGTTCATGAACGTCAATCCATCGTTGAAACATCCTTCATCCTCAAACTGGTTATTCATGCTTGGGACGTGAGGCTCGGTCCATGTTGCTGGGGTAAGTAGCTGGTCGCCGGCGGAGGCACGGAAGCAACTTGGCCAGCTTCCAGCAGTCGCGGACGGATCATCCTCATGATTAGGGATGTGTACATCGCCAGTCGACTTGTTTGCATCCTCTTGAGCTGGCCCCGGATCATCCAGTCTTTGTCCCGGCCGCTTTGCTTCGCCCATCTTATTCAGCATCTTCTCCAAGCCAGCGGCAATGTGCTTCAACACATGCCGATCCGATGTAACAGCGTTCTTCAGAGCTTCGATCATCTTCTTGAGGAGGCTGGAAACGTAAGCTTCTTCCAACTTCAACCCCATGAGTGAATTCCATCTGGTGGCAACCTTCATCAGGAACACGCTAGCAAAAGCGATCATTGTATGCACATAGAGCGGCGTCCCAACAAGAGCTCTCCGCATATCATCTTCTTCGAGAACAAAGGTGATGATGCTGATGGCGGCGGAGACAGCCATGTTGGCGAACTCCTTGCGCTCCGTGGACAGTGTGGAGGCTACCATAGATACACCACGGACGGCGAGAGAGTTCACTTGCAGTTTCGCAAAGTAGGAGTAGAGAATTATACCTAGAGGCGGGAAGCTGCCGATGCAGAAATTCTGTGTTTGGCGAGCGTGCCATCGTATCCGCCACTTATCGATCTCAAGATTGAGCCGGCGAAGACCCTCCAAGTCGGATTCGGTGAGCATAGTAGCCGTTATATCACCATTCGATCCTTCAACATCACTGCTTCCGACATGCCTGTTACAGTCTTTAGTTCCTCGAAACTTCCTGACATTTGGAAGTTTTCTCTCCGAAAACTGGTCGTACACTCTCGTGAGTATTTGCATCAGGTTCACTTGACTTAATAGTCTCGCATCAAGGGCGTTGGCAAAGGGACTTTCTAGGAAGAGTTCGTGTTGTCTGATTTGTATACTCTCGGCAATCATTGGTGGTCTGCCGTACGCGATGCTAAAGTGGTGATCGCAGACGTAAAGCATGTACCAGAGTCTTGCTCGTAGAAAGTGCTCTCTGTCGCCTTCTAACGCCCGGGCAAAGGATTGGTGGAGATTGAGCTCGGTCGCGATGCGTATTGCGTGACCAGACAGCTTCCAGGATACCTCGGACAGCCAAAATGCAGCGATGCATAGGCCGCGGACGTCGTCGATGGAATGGTAACGTGAGAACATGGAGGAAGAGATCAATGAGAGGAACTCCTTGTAGCAGACATCGAAGGTGGCTGCGGATGTTGGTATGTGCAGCGCGGTAACGGCCAAGATTGTTGCTGTAAGCAACTCGGAGGATTTGCGGACGGAGATGAAAGATGGGTGGGTCTGCTCGAGTCCGACCCAGAGATAGTGATTGAGGGAAGTGTGAAAGCTATAACAACTGATCAGCGGTGAAACGACACATAAAAAGATTGCAAAACTTACATTTCGTAGAGCTCTTCTGCCTCTAATTCGGCGATGATGCCCCTGGAGATGAAGTCATCGAGCTCGTCTTGACTTGCCGGCTGAGGTCTCGTCATCTTTGACCTGTTACTTCGGATGTTGCGAAGCCGCGTCACTTCATATAGGCTACCCATGGGGTCTTCTAAAGTAACTGGCTCGCTACCGAGCTCGCTGTCGGGCACTGTTAATGGTGAACTTTCTCGTGTCATAGCCATTTGGGTGTTATCTTCTCTTGAGGACAGCCCTGCCGGGCTTGTCATGCTGCCGGGTGTGCTAAGAGGCGGGGCGTTGCTGTGTTCGAAAGACCTATAAGAAGGAGATCGGTTCTCGAAGAAAAGAGGCACTGTCGGTACCGGGGCTTGGGGTGTCGGCTCTTGATTCCGGTGTTTGTGACGAACAGAGTTCACGCAAGCGATTTGATGTCTGGTGCTTTCTGCTAGGACAGCATCTAAACTTTCTTTCATATGCTTGATCTCAGACCTCATTTCGTCGATTTTCTTCCTGGAATAGGAGTGAGTCCGCGAGCTCCAACATATCACTCAGATGCAAACAAACACACTCATAGGTCTCGGCTGAGCTGGGCGGATCATTTCCCGCGGCAACTTCAGCGATGTAGGCCCGCCTCACAACGCAACTGACATTGCGACGGAGGCAATGTCGGCACTTCCTATCTCCTGGGAACACCTCGCATTTCATCTTAAGCTTCTTACACTCCAAGCCTAAAAGACGGTCAGAACCGGTCCCCAAAGCTAGGACCAAACAGCAAAACTTACAAGCCTTAGATTTCCGACCTGGGCCGATAGAGCGACTATCTTGAGGGGTATGACTGCTTGCCCGTGGGTTGACACCACTATCCCTGGCGGCTTGTTGTGTCGGCGATTTCGGAGAATCCATCATTCCAGTCAATCGTCTCCTTGATTCGCCTGATGCGGCCTTGGACGGAGTGCTGTGTTGCATGCCAAAACGATCGGGCCAGACCTTCGCATAGTGATGAGTTTTTGCCGGTGCTCGTTCACGAGCTGGGCACTATCGAAGAAGGTCGGAAAATCGGGAAATTTCCGACATGATGAATCAACAAGCCAACAGCCGGGGTAATCGTGCATGTTGCGGGGAAGAGTCCAGGAGGGGAACGCGGGGCTGCCGTGGACCGTGGTCGGTGGGAATTCCTGTCTTTGTATGATCCATCCTTGACAGTCAGGCCAATCGCGTAGATCTGCGGTAATTAACCTGGCTCCTTCGCAGCTTGAGATGTGAAGGGAAGCCTAGAGCAGTAGACAGAAAAGAAGGGATCGTGGGGGCACATGCACTCCTGGGCGGTTGATGAGTTCTGGTTGGAATATTGTTATTGTAGCAGGACGCGCCTCCTTGTACATGGCCTTCAAGCGTCATATTACATCCATGCCATGCTCGACATGACCACAATTGCAAGACAGTCGATGTAGGCTTCCGGATGTCTCTGAACCCACTATGTCACAACACTAACTAAATCTGGTATCTCATCCTGGTTCCAGCGGTCGGCTGCTCCATGCCAGGTCCATCTTGCCCTTCCTCCACGTGAGTACTGCTGTACTTTCCATCTACCACGCCTTGCTCAAGAGCGGTAAAGTTTCGCAGATTGTCGATATGCTGGTTCTTCCTTTTCAAACAGAACGCCAGTACCGCAGTACTTGTGATTGCAATGACGAGAAGGGCGAGATTCACCGACCAAGCTACCGTATAACGGGGGCCGGCGCTCTTTGGGTATAGATACGGAGTCCAAACCAGTGCGAGGTTTCCGATTGAATTATTCGCAGCCAAGGCAATGGCTCGCTTCTTTTGCGGTCGAGCAGCAATATTCGCCATCCAGGCGTTGGAGATCTGGAAGCAGCCATAAGTCCCAGGCAACATGAGGAACAAGGCAAAATACCGTGCCCCAGTATTTGTAGTTGCAATCGTGATGATGGTTCCAGCTAGAGCGGCTGCAGCCGGGTAGATGATGTGTATCGACCGCTTTGACGTACGATCCGAGTACCAAGTGTTAAGGAGGCAGAACAAGGCAGTGAAGATGTACGGCGGCGAAGTCAGCAGCAGTGTCTCAATAGTTCCATACCCGAAGCTCTGGACAAGGGTGGGCAGGAAGTTGGTCAAAGAAGCAACAGCCTGCAAACACATTTGGCCGATTACGCATAGCCAAATGTGGTAATCTCTAGCCGCAAGCTTGAAAGCGGCGCAAGTGCTAATCTGTTCTTCCTCCTTTCCAGCGTCTTCGATGATACGCAAGACACCGATAGCTTTCTCTTCAGGCGTCAGCCATTTCGTAGTCGTGGGCCAGTCGGGTATAGTAAACGCGGTGGCCGTGGCGAATACGACTGTTGCGATACCCTCGATGATGAAGAGCCATCTCCAAGACTCGAGGGAGTTATTCGAGAACGCAGCCGCTATGCCTGCGGCAAAGAGTCCACCAAAGGCACCCGACACCATGGCAGCGCAAAAGAATATACCAAGACGTAGACCGAGTTCCTTTCGGGTGTACCAGCCACTAAACAAGAAAGCGCAACCGACAAAGAAGGGCGCCTGTGGGCTTCTGGTCAGCATGCGGTTTGGGAGTTAAGTCCAATCCCACTCAGCACGTCATGTTACTTTAGGTTACAAACCTCGGTGATGCCTAAAAAGAACCGATTGACCGCCAGCCCAGCAAAGCTGTGGACTGCGCCAGAAAGACCGCTGACTATGCCCCACGTAGCCATGCATCCAGAAAGATACCAGCTAGGGCGGACCTTGGTAAGAATCATGTTGCTGGGCACTGGGAGTATCAGCGTTAGAATTTCGTCTCGACTGGTCTCCCGGAGAATCTTTGGCAAGTACCTTGCATGGCGATATATCCAATGAAAGTAACCGAAAGGACAATATTATACTTGTAACCCGACATTCCGAGGTCCTTCTCTAGGCCCTGAACTCGAGCATGCGCTAGTGCCAGGTTAGCAAGTCGTACTGACTTGACGTCCGTCACCTGAAAACACTCACGAACAGCATTCCGGTCGACATAGTTCAAGATGTACATGACAATCTGCGCCAAGGTTAGTACGTGTGCGTTCTCCAAGCCATCCTGGCGAAGGTCTATGACATACTAGGATAGGTAAGAGCCTCCAATCGATCTTCCGTACCAACTTCCTCTCTCGTTCGGCCCTCTCTTCTGGGGACCACGCAGCAACAATGGCAGCATAGTCGACTACCATTGGTGCGTTCTCCGTCACATCCTGCTCGGTCGACATAATCAAATGGCGGAGTTCTTCAAAGGGAGTCTCTATAACCACTCGGACAAACAATTTCCCTGGAGATGTCTTTACCTTGGTGAAGGGGCAAAAGATTGATGACGAGAGAACGAGAATAGGGGCTAATTTCGGTGAAGCTGGCCTTGCCTTTTCTTGTATGAACGAAGAAATTCAAGATTCGGGAATCAAGTGCAGCCATGACTTTATAACTATTCAACCCCAACTACCTTCCGTCGCTTATGTCTTGAACCGACCACACTTGTCACCCAACAGAGGCGGCTCGATCAAGCGCCTCTTAGACTTGATGATGTCCTTTACCCCGACCGCAAGCAACACACTAACATCGCCAAGATTCCGGGGTAGGTTTCGTCAAATGGTATCGCTTTCCGGTTTCCCGGCAAACAAACTCGATTTGGTTGAACCCGGTAGACCTGTAGAACCCAAAGCCACTACAATGTGAGCCGATTGCACGGCTCTTGAAGTCCGAAGATTGACTGCTGACGCTTGGGATAAACACATCCTTCTCGCGGCAATGTCAGTCACAAAATAATCTCCGTGAGGCGTATTGGAGTCATGTATGACTGTGGTCTGACAAGAACCGGGAAATCGGCGTAACGCCGATGCAGCGGCCAACTTTTGAAATCGCGGTGGGGTAGCAGTCGGCCAGCCTAGGATCGTCTCAACCCAGGCCAGGTCGATTGGAGACTCTGGAAAACGTTTCTGTTGAGAATCAGGAGGACAGCTTTACATTTATATCTCTAGTATCAATCTCGTGGAATCACATTTTCAGCTATTCCATTTCATTCCCACAACAGCTGAAGACCCCTCCTACCTACGCAATTCTTTTCTCGTCTCCAAAACTCTCACCAGTAGCCGCAATTCCAGTCATCATGACGAGTCTATCGACTAAACTTGCTGATCTCGAAAGAGCCGGCAGGCCAGTACAAGTCGGTATCATTGGTGCTGGCAAGTTTGGTTCCATGTACATCTCTCAATCTCATCGCACTGCAGGTATTCACCTTGCTGCAATCGCGGATTTATCACAAGAGCGTGCCCATGCTGCTCTCAACCGCACCGGATACCCAGAAAACAGATTTGATGCCACCGCTTCGCTCTCAATCTCTGAAGGTATCGCCAACGGCAAGATCGCTATCACCACGGACTCGGCCGCCCTAATCGCAACGCCCGAGAACGACGTCATCCTTGAAGTTACCGGTAACCCGGCCGCAGGTATTCGTCATGCTCTGCTCTGCTGCGAGCATAAGAAACACATCGTCATGATCAATGTCGAGGCAGACGTCCTGGCGGGGCCCCTGCTAGCCCAAAAGGCCCGAGAAGCCGGTATCATATACTCAATGGCCTACGGTGACCAGCCTGCACTCATTGCTGAGATGGTTGACTGGGCAAGAACGGCTGGCTTCGAGGTCGTATGCGCTGGCAAAGGCACCAAGCACTTACCAGAATACCACTACTCCACGCCAGATACGGTCTGGAATCACTACGGATTTACCAAAGAGCAACTAGCTGGTGGCGACTTCAACCCACAGATGTTCAACAGTTTTCTTGATGGCACCAAGAGCGCGTTGGAAATGGCGGCTGTCGCCAACGGTTGTGATTTGAGTCCACCAACCAACGGACTTAGTTTCCCGCCCTGCAGTGTATGGGATTTACCCAATGTGTTGAAGCCCATCAGTGACGGAGGTCAATTGGAGAAGACTGGCACAGTCGAAGTCGTGTCTTGCATGGAGAAGGATGGTCGATGGGTTTTCAACGATCTACGATGGGGCGTCTACGTGATTATAAAAGGTAAGCGTTCTTCAAGTCCAATTGGTTCAGCCACGACGGTTTCTGATATAACTATTAGCACCCGGAGAGTACCAGCGTGAGTGCTTCAAGCAATATGGTCTGAAGACCGACCCATCTGGTTGGTACGCCGCTCAATACAAGCCATATCACCTCATCGGACTCGAGCTCGGTATTTCCGTCGCCACCATCATGGTCCGCGGTGAGCCCACAGGCCAGACCAAGACATGGGCCGGCGATGTTGTCGCGACAGCAAAGCGAGATCTCAAAGCAGGCGAGACGCTTGATGGGGAAGGAGGCTTCACGGTTTATGGAAAACTCATGACGGCTGAAGATTCAATGGCGATCGAAGGACTGCCCATCGGTCTGGCTCACGGCTTTGTTCTGAAACGCGACGTCCAGAAGGACCACGGCCTCAGCTGGCAAGATGTTGAGTATAGCGAAAAGACGCAAGCGGTGGCTATCAGGAAGGAGATGGAGGCCATGTTCAGAAAGGAGTTCTGGGCGCAGAAATCAGGAGGCGTCAATGGACTGAATGGCGTGAATGGGGTGCATTGAGGGATTAAATACTATTTTCAGACCATGTTCCGTTAGACTCTGGCAAGTACCCACAGGTTAAACAAAGACACCAGTTTGAAATCCCCAGATCTCTCAGCATCGATAAACGGAAACAATTAACCTGAAAGTATGCGGAGTCGTCGATTTAGGGGAATGCATGTGTCTTTGAAGTCAACGCACTACATGCCTCGATATTACTGAAACGAACCAAGGTGAGTCTGTTTGCGAAAGTTTCCTGGGCTAGCTTGGATCAGCAACATAAAGCTTCACACTTTCGCTTAGGTAAGAGCAGGCTCTTCTATCACATGTGAACTACACGGAAGTAAATAGGCCTATGTTCGATACCAGGTTGAGGTGACGATAAGCGCAAAAATCCGAACAACTTTTATTGACATCACAAACGTATCAGACTAAGAATGCAAGGGAAAGGACCAACAGTTATCTGTCAGAGGAAGTACAGTGTCACAAGTGTCCGTCTAGCATCGTTTGGCTTGCAGACAGCTTCCATGTAGCGCCGGCTTTACTTCTGGACCTGCCCGTAGTACCATACATTTCAGCCCATTCTCCTCGGGCTCACAACGGCGGGAGGCGGCAACTTCGTCAAGGTGCGCTCAGATCGGCAGGACTAGCACTCTAGTCTGACTCGTGAAGCCACAACGGCGACAGATCAACAACATCATTGTCGGTAGTCGATCGGCGTGCTTAGAAATCTCGCAGTCCGGCGGGTAACGATAAGACAGCAAATCCTTATCTTGTCAAAGGAAAGTCCATACCGCCGGTAACGCATATGCAGAGATGAAGTGTAACGATTGAACGGCTGAACCGGCCTCATGGTCAAAGTTATCTTTCGGACTTACGGAACACTCCTGCAGGGATCAAAAGCCAATGAGACATGATTGGAATGATCCACAGGTTGCTGATGTGACCTAGCCATGCTTGCTCCATTCCATTTCGCGGGGGTTCGAATGGTCTGTGAGGGGAAAAGATGGGATTTTCTGTGGGTTGCATGAATGCCGGGCAAATTCGGGCAGACTTTTGAAGAACATCAGTGAACCAACTCCAAAGAGGACGTCTACAAAGTTGCAGAGAGATGAGCAGCAACAAATCAGTCTTGATTTGAATCAATGGGATGAAGTATGTTGGTTTGACAACTTTAATGATCCGTCAGAGAGCTTCTAGAATGTATCATTGTCGCACAGACCAAAATCCATGTCTTGAGCGATACAATCAGGTTTTTCAGGCATTATCCGTATTTCCTTGATATTTGCAATCTTGCCAATTTTTCTTCTGCCCCCCACATGAAGCCTAGGAGAGCCCTGTCGCAACGCTAAAAAGGGATGAACGAATTTTTGTGACAATCTGTAACAGGACGAGTGTCGTATCGGCCTTGCTGAGCCGGTCTACGAGCTAGAAGGCCGAATGCTGGACTAGCACCAGTCGGAAGCCGTTTCTATTCCTTTTCGCTTGCCTTAGCTTGCTGCTCGCCGACTTGGCATCGCGCGATCGGTGCGGCGGCTGCGGCCTAGCAGACTCCCCTGCCGCCTCACGGAGCGCCAAGCCGGCCAGATAATTCTTGTCATCAGCCAAGAGTGCGGCTTCCCACCCGGACCGGGACCTGTAGCTGGCGGGAGCTAGGAACAAGCCACCAAGCGGTCAGGCACGACGATTGCGATCTGCTCGTCCCGAAGGAGATATGTTCCCAACACGTGGTGATGTGTCAGACCACGTTCTCTGTAAAGTAATAGATACAGCGAGACCAGGGGCATGCTAGATCTTGACCATGGGTACTTGGGAAGAGACTCTTGACAGAGTAAAACCGAAGCAAAATACTTACTTCGTAAAGAGACGGCTTTCATCGCCGAGAACCACCCAAAACCTCATGCTCGCAAACAACACAAGTCTGACTGTCCATGTGCCGCTTCTAGATTTTCCCCCCCTAGGGTTGACGTCAGCCCACATCTCCAAGGTCCCAGAAAACCTTCCCCAATCCAATCCCCAGAGTGAGAAATTTTAACATGTTGGTAACTCTGGAGTCTGCTTTCTCCACGCGGAGACTCCGTACGTTTCCGTCGTCGTCACGAGAACGAACGGTGCGGGCTTCGGACTGTCACCGAGTAGATCCAGAACACGGTACCGGGAGAATTTTCGGTCAAACCACCCACCCTTCGGGCGGGTCTCGCACAAACGCTATCCTGCGCGGATGTGGAGTCGCGAGTCAGATGGGAAGAAGAACGGTCGTCGCGGCCTGATCTCCGGGAGCCCTTTGCCTGCTTTTTGCCTGCCAGACCTGGGGGCCAGAACAGACAACTGGGACCCCGGGCTCCGCGTCGCCCCATGGTCACGCTCTGCAGACTGTGTGTGAGGAAAGTCTGGAGCCCCAAGGGCAATAGAGTCTCAGCGCCCGCAACATCTGCCCTCCACCCTCCCTCCGGCGTCTCCCCCAGCCTGCTTAATGCTCTCCAAGTGCGTGTTCCGTGTTCCTGGGGTCTCTCCACTGGAGAAGAGGCCTGAAAATGCGGACAAGAGGTCGCTCCTACTTCGGCCGTTTCTCTCCAGGTCTCCACACTAACACCAGACAAAAATTTCGGATGACGATGTTGGTGTCGAGGTTAGACAGACGGTCACGTCGAGAGTCGGGCGAGGAATCCACAATCCATCAATGCCGTCTTCGGGTTGGCTGACTTGGAATATTGGCCGCTCTTATTGTTGATCTACTAGTGTGTCGTCGTGAGTAGTGTGGTGACTCTGTGAGAAACGCAGAGGGTGATTAAAAGCCCGGCTCGTCCCAGTCTCTGGTGTTAGCCGTCTTTCCTTGGCAGGTGTCTTTTTCCCTCCGGACCATCAGAGCCGCATTTCTTAGCATCAGCCTTAATCAGATCTGCTATTACCCTTTTGGGCCAATCTTTGTTTAAACGAGGTCTTGGCTCGCGGCCACGCGGAACTACCCAACAACATGCACGGAGTCACACTCGCCCCGAAGATTTCGGGCAAACACAACCCAGACGGCCAAAACGAGGCTCACGTCGAGAACCTCGCCAATGCTCTTCCCGGTGTAAACGAGAAGGATGCTGCCGCCATCGCCGCGGCCGGTGGTTGGGAGGTCGATGCTTTCATCGACAGCATGGAGCGGGAGCTGGAGGCCGCTGGTGGTTTGAAGAAGGGCTTTTTCCAACTCGAGTTCACCAACACCAAGTACTTCACATGGCTCATTGTGGCCTTCGCCTCCATGGGCGGTCTCCTTTCCGGTCTCGATCAGTCTCTCATCTCGGGCGCCAATCTCTTCCTCCCTGGTGATCTTGGCCTCACAACCCGCGAAAACTCCCTCGTCAACTCTGCCATGCCTCTCGGTGCCGTCGGTGGTGCCATTATCCTCAGTCCCTCGAACGAATACCTCGGCCGAAAGATGTCCATCATCATCTCTTGCATCCTTTACACTATTGGCGGTGCGCTTTGCGCCGGTGCCCAGAACTTTGGTGAGTCCATCTACACCCCATCACGCGTCTGTAGGCCGGACATGACTAACTCACTATCAAGGCATGATCGTCACTGCTCGTGTTATCCTCGGAATGGGTGTCGGTCTCGAGGGTGGTACCGTCCCCGTCTACGTCGCCGAAACCGCCGAACGTCGCATCCGTGGTAATGTCGTCTCCCTATACCAACTCAACATCGCCCTCGGTGAGGTTCTGGGCTACGCCATCGCCGCCATGTTCATCCACGTGCCCGGCAACTGGCGCTGGATTCTTGGATCCTCCCTTCTCTTCTCCACCATCATGTTCGCCGGCATGCTCTTCCTGCCCGAGTCTCCTCGTTACCTGATGCACAAGGGCAAGACGCTCGAGGCCTACAAGGTGTGGAAGCGCATCCGTGGTATCTCTACTCCTGAGGCCAGAGAAGAGTTTTTCGTCATGAAGGTTTCCGTCGTCGACGAGAAGCAGCAAGTGTCTGAGGGTGCCAAGAACAAGCGCTTCCCCTGGATGGACTTCATCACCGTCCCCCGCGCCCGTCGTGCATTGGTCTACGCCAATATCATGATTCTTCTTGGCCAGCTTACTGGTGTCAATGCCATCATGTACTACATGTCTATCCTCATGCAGCAGATCGGTTTCAACGACGAGAAGGCCACCTACATGTCTCTCGTCGGTGGTGGATCTCTGCTCATCGGCACCATCCCTGCCTGCTTCTATATGGAGAAGTTTGGTCGTCGCTTCTGGGCCAACACTATGCTTCCCGGTTTCTTCGTCGGATTGGTCATTATCGGTGCCAGCTACCAGATCCCTACCGACACCAACACTACCGGTGCCGTGGCTTGCTACCTCATCGGTTTGGCTCTGTACATGGGCTTCTTCGGCTGCTACGCTTGTCTCACCTGGGTTGTTCCTTCTGAAGTCTACCCCACCTACCTCCGATCCTACGGCATGACCACGTCGTCTGGTCTGCTGTTCCTGTCTTCCTTCATTGTCACCTACAACTTCTCCGCTATGCAGGAGGCCATGACCCGTACTGGTCTTACCCTGGGCTTCTACGGTGGCATTGCCATCCTGGGATGGTTCTACCAGGTAAATACTTCCGTTTCCACATGAAGATGAACTTCGGACTAACAATTCACAGATGATCTTCATGCCTGAGACCAAGGACAAGACTCTCGAGGACATTGATCGTCTCTTCGAGAAGCCGACCAGCGAGATTGTCGCCATGAACATGAGGAACAACACCCAGGCTTTCGGCAACTTCTTCATGGGTCGCTGG
Source organism: Colletotrichum godetiae (assembly GCF_030913485.1). Taxonomy (NCBI): domain Eukaryota; kingdom Fungi; phylum Ascomycota; class Sordariomycetes; order Glomerellales; family Glomerellaceae; genus Colletotrichum; species Colletotrichum godetiae. The sequence goes on from NW_026851352.1 coordinate 19,109, forward strand.
GGCAGCAAAGCGCAACAGCCCACTCGCGAACTCGAGGTTGAGGAGAAGGAGAAGGACATCGCGGCCTAAATCCTCAACTGCATTTTATGTATAACGAATTGGCTGCGGCTAGGATAGATACCCTGATACTTTATAATCCAAGTGTTTTGAGACCATGACAGTACGTGCCATTCTTTTGAGAATGCGGATTCGGACCGATTATGCTTCATCTGCGTTCCTTGATTGGGCTACACCTAACTCCGCCTATCCACATGTCCGGGTCCGGGCCCGATCTTGCCCCGTTCCCATGCAGGTTTCCGCAACCATGGACCAGGGCGAGCCATGCAGGAAATCGTCATCAGCAACGGAACGTCTTGGAAAGATTGTAAGGCACAATGAGGTAAGTAAAGTGTGATGGGTCCGTTGTTCACAGGCAAGGCAGTGTTGGCATTTTTGGAGGCAGAACAGAATCCATGTCCACAGCACAGAACAGCTGTACGGATATCTCCCGCGTGTCTCCCATTTCATCATCGACAGTGTGAGGGGCGCTGAGATAGAGATAAACAAACAGATTCTATCGATTCGAAGATCACATAAATGGCTTCCATTGTTCCTCGCACCAGTCCCAGAACTTGGTAGCATAACCAAGGCCCCCTTCCGTCTCGGGTTTCAAGGCCTTGGCAATGTCCTTTCTTGGGATATCTTCGTCAAGACGAATGCGTCCCCAGGGAATGACATATGCGCCATTGTTGGCAAGTGAGACATCTGAAGACAGTCCTGCATACAGCTCGGTATACGCACCGAACTTTGTCTCGTACAGGAGGCGGTTGATAAAGAACATTGAAAATGCTGGGACTCCATCGTAGGCACCAGCTTTCAAGTTGCCAGGGTTTTGTATGACGCTGACAATATTTTCGGAACCATATCGAGAAGCCATCTCGCGGCCGAGAAGCCAATTGCCAAATTTGGAAACAGCATAGTTCAGCTCGCGGTCTGACGTACCCTTTTCAAGGAGGTCAAAGTCAATGCCGTTTTGGGGAGTTGTCAATTCCGCCATGAAGCTCGCAGTCCATACAACACGGACCGCGCTTTTTGCAGCCGCATGTGATTTCGCAGCTTCCCGGAGTTGAGGTAGGAGCAGATGGGTGAATAGTTGCGCAGCGACACAGTGCATGCCGACCATGGGTTCAAGGCCTTGCTTCGTCTTGGCGCCTTCTTCTACTCTGTATGCGCCCGAGCCAGCGTTGTTCCAGAGGATATGAAGTTGGGACTCCTTCTGTGCAAAAAGAGATGCGGCTGCTTTAATGCTTTCGAGGTCGTTTAGATCAAAGGGGAGGAAGACTATTGTGCCGGGTGTTGAGGGTCCTGGTGTGGCGGTTGTGACGGTCTCTATCGCTTTCTCAGCGCGTTCCTAAAGCAGTGGTTAGTCTTCAAAAAAGCACAAGATTCAGATATATAGAACTGCTTCTGTGGCGGAGCAAAGCCAGAAACTCTTGAAGATCAACAGGCATGCAGTGATAACGGACGTCGGCAGTTTTTTGAAGTTCAAAAGTATCAAGTTTGCTATGGAGACCAACCTTGGATCGCGATGCCATGTAGATCTTGGCACCAGTCGCATATAGAATCTTGACGAGCTCGAAACCAATCCCATGGTTGCCGCCTGTGACGATGAATACTTTCCCTTTCTGAGATGGGACGTGTTGCTCGGTGTAGGTCGGTTGTGGCGGGAACCACTGAGAAAGCAGGTTGCGCGCCCCGGCGAGAGACATGCTCACTGAGCTTCTTCGATCTCAGTCTGAACCCAAAAGCTCCCAAGGCTTGAGTTGTACACAGAGATGATTAAGTTCTGCGGGTTGTTTATCGTACTGAGTTTCTTCCCGGAACCTTCGATGAGAAGACTGCGGAACATGCATGTATTTATGTGACAGAAGTCCAAGAATCCGCTCTTCGGCCCATGCAAATAAGCTGACCAAGTTTGTGACAGCCATGTTGACACCCAGAAGCTGAAAAGTCACCTTCTCTTTATGCGCGAGCGACACGGCTCTGAGAGGCACAGCACGTGCAGGATACCCACATCACAGCATGTCAGACGGAGTCTCGCAAAATAAGGTGCTGACCACTGCACCTCCCGGCCACTTACGTGGCCATGCTTACCAGCCGACAAGTCTTTCCTTCTTGCCATTGGGCTGCTGTACGAATAACTAATATTGAAAGGGACTTTCACGATTAACCCTGCAACTCTGCCAGGATTTCGGCGGACTTTTGTCCAAATAATGGACGTTTCCGATTCCGCTATTTGTTTTCTTGCTTCCCTCAGCGCTGTGGTCTTACTTGAGCCTAACAAGAGACGTCAACTTGGAAAGGAGCTTTGCTTCCTCCCTCTCCATCTCTATTAAGTTCTATCCAGGACTACCATGCCAAGCAAGTGGTTACATGTAGCTCCCACATGCCTACATATACTAACCATCATTCAAGTAATCCATCCCTGTGGACGATGAATGCCACTCTCAACTTGGCCAATACCCGTTAACGATCAATCGTGATGGCAAAAACAGTCAGCCCTACACTTGGGTAAGGTGAGTTCGTACTTACTTATGCTACGCCCCAGTCCTGCATGAAAGGGGCCAGCAAACTACTAGTATCTTACCTGCATGTCTGATGTGTATGTGTACGTGACTCCCAGTCGCTCCCTGGACGAGCCCGGTTTCTTATCAGTCGTGACAAACAGGTAAATGTGTCTCCTCGATCTCCTCGGTTGACCCCGCACATGGTGTATTCTCCCAAGATCTTACACCGCATTTTCACCGCACATCCGAACCTGAATCTGTTGCCATACAATCCGCAGCCATGAATGCCATCGCGGCCCTTGATACCGCGGGATGCATTCTGAACGCAACAAGTTACATTACGGAGACTCTCACAACTTTTCAGTCTACCGCACAACGAGATCGCAACAATGAAGAAGTCAATCTAGATACTGTCAGGCGGCTGAAAGTTTCCTTAGTAGAGAAACAGGTATTACTGGAGAGTGAATCCGAGTCATTGAGTGCCTCGATTTCGCTACAAAATTTGCTTTCTTCCCGAGACAATTGTATCTCGCTTTTGGGGAAGATAGAGTTAATCATAGAACGGTCGTTCGAGAGGCTAAGAGACCAACCAAGCACCCCAGAGCTTTCGGGGTCTCGTCGAGTAGACACACACTACAATCAAGAAGTTCATCGGATCAACACTTCTGTGACACGTCAAATTGTCTCGATCCTTAGGTATGTAGCGCGAATGCTACACCACCCTGCTCTCTGACATCATGTTCTAGCTCTCGTCTACCGCAAATAAGTCAATCCTTGGAGGTGTTGGAGAGCGAAGGACGATTTGCTCGACCAGAGTACGAATCCCAAGTCGATCTCATGTCGAATGACCTGGAAGAGGTGAAATCACAAGTACAGAACAAACAGACAGATCCAAATGCAAGCTACTCGGAGGCCGACGTCAATCAACTCAGAGTCCTACTCGCTAGACTGACCAAGTCAGAAGACGCCTTGCTCGCTGACACGGTTGTGTCGAGTCTGAACTACAGCAGTCGACCCGCTCGCCTGGACTCCATCCCGCAAGCCCACCAGGACACTTTCCAGTGGGCGTTTGACTCTCGGTTGTCAGACTGGTTTTTGTCTGGGCGCGGAACCTTTTGGATTTCAGGTAAGCCCGGATCTGGCAAGTCCACTTTCATGAAATTCATCGCCAACCACCCCCAGACAAAAGAGTTGCTTGGACGATGGGCAGGCCCGTCAAGCACTCTGGCAATTGCGGCACATTGCTTTTGGATCGCGGGTACACCGATGCAGAGATCATGGCAGGGGCTCCTCCAGTCTCTTCTCCATGACTTGTTACACGGACACTCAGATGCTGTGGCTCTCGCCTGTCCTAATCGATGGACGGCTGCAAAGGCTGGGAAGTGGCAGACCGCTGCCGAACCTTGGTCGGTGTTTGAGCTTACTGCTGCGTTGCGATCTTTGTCGACAGCTGATCATGTGCCGCTGAAGATGTGTTTCTTCATTGACGGACTTGATGAGTACGACAGCAATCACGCTGAGCTTTGTCAAGTTCTCCTTGATATGGCCATGTCTCCCCACATCAGGATGTGCTTGTCCAGCCGTCCATGGCCAGTTTTCGAAAGGACTTTCGGTAACGAGGACCAAGAAAGGCTTGATATCCATGAGCTAACAAGGAACGATATTCGGAAGTTTGTGAAAGATCAGCTGAAGACTGACCCTCGTTGGAGTCTCGGAGGGTCCGATATTGTTTTCCCCGAGCAGGCCGAGCTCGTCGATCGAATCGTGTCTCAGGCTGATGGTGTGTTCCTCTGGGCCTTTTTCGTTACGCGGTCTTTACGAGAAGGTCTCTCGAATGGCGAGAAATTGAGCGACCTGGCCATACGCTTCAGCAAACTGCCTTCAGATTTAGATCGTCTGTTTCGGCATATGTTGGACAGCGTCAATCCTGCCGACCATCGCAAAATGGCAGGGATCTTGCAGGGTGCGGTACACGCGTTGGAGCCGCTTCACGTTGATATCTACTGGCAACTGGAAGAAGAATTGGAAGATGACAAACATTCTTCTCAAAAAACGGAAACTTCAAAGCTCAGGGATAATTCTGCCCTTCGGAGAGGGAAAACCAGTGGCAGCATCAACGAGAAGACAAAAGGACTCCTCAAGCTTGTCAACGACCGGGTCGAATTCCTTCACAGAACCGTGAAGGACTTTGTTTCGACAAAAGACATTGGCGTTTTTCTCCGGGAGAAGCTTCCGGCAGACTACAATGGCTTCATCTCCATTGCCGCCGCCTATCTCGGGTTTCTGAGAGCCACTCGCCGTGATAATTCGATCGTCGCGGACATCATCAGGCAAGGGCGAGGGATGAATAGTGGCCCATTCATTGCGCAACTGAATCAGGCCCTGCTGTACGCGTCAGAGGCGCTGAAACAGGCTGAACAACCTGGTTCTGACCAAAGCCAGCAAGTCGAGGAATTGTTAGACGAGTATGAGGCAACCATCGTGAACATGGTCGCCCTTGGCCAGTTGAATGTGAGAGGCGTTAATTCTCGCGGGTGCGATGCGAGGGCGCTGTTCCGCGAAGAGCTCCTCCGACACGACTTGGCGCCTTATCTGGCAAAGAAGGTTCACCAGATCCCGGATTTTTTCGAAGTCTTGGACGAGTCGCCTCTGTTTGCAGCGCTTATGCCCATGTCCCGCGGTAGCGGTGAAAGTTCTGCGCCTGCACCAGAAGTTCTCGATATTCTTCTCTGCCGTGGAGAGGATCCAAACATCGTCCCACGAGAGATGGGCATGGCAGGCGATTCTGATGCACCTTCGCCGTGGGTTGTCTTCGCTCGTAGCACGATGTCTGTCTTCAATATGCTGTCAGGGCCGTGCATGTTCCCTGCTCGACGGTGGAACGACTCCCTGAAGAATGCCACCTTTAGCCGCTTGCTGTCTCGCGGTGCAGAACCCAACAAACCACTGCTCGACCGCCCAGGGGCACGTACTGTCTTCTCACACTTCTTGGATATTTCTTTATCCAAGTTCCTTGGCGAGGAGTGTTTTGAAGATTACCTCAGGACGCTGGACTCATTCTTGCGAGCAGGTGCATGTCTTGGTGTGCCTGAGCTGCCCTGTCATAAGGATGGCTCACACGTCGATGCTGCCTTTGGAAACCTTGCGAGAAAATATCCAGACGAGTCGATTGTAGCGTCATTTTGCAACGAGCTCAGGGGCCTCATGGCAAGATTGGCAGCCGACCCGCCAAGAGCTACGTTTACTATGTCTGTTTTGGAGAAGCTTATACTGCATTGCCGAGGCAGAGAAGAAGAGCTGAGCGAGCTGAGGTCGGCTATAATTCAGGGCTGCCCAGCACATGTCAGCGAACCCCTAGCCCGGATGATCACTTCTGAGATGACTCGTCATCCTGGACTAGGATCTGAGTTGGAAAGACTTCCAAAACGGTTGAGGCGGTCATGATATGCTTGGAATAGTAAGCGAAGGGCTTGAGTCGAGACAGCGATTGGAATTTCCTTCTGTATCATTTGTGTCGCGCCTTTCACATTTGGGAAAAACGGCTTTGGATTCTCTATGATAGTAGCCCTTGGTTTAGTGGCTTGAAGACACTTCGCCAAAGTAGGCCTTGCTAGCTATCTTGGAGAATGGCTATTAATCTCTATTGATGATATCGATGAGTTCACTGATCGTCGTCGCTAGTGAAACTTTCTGTGACTTCAGTGCTACCCATCCTCTCGATGCGAAACGACAATAACTGTTGACCTAGTTTCGCGGCCTCACCAGCCAGGTTCAGGCCATCAACGCTGCACATGCTATAGCGATTCTCTACTCAGGGCATGCAACATGCAGACTGGTCTACGAATACTCTCTAGCACGCAGAACCACATGTAGCCTCACCCAATACTGCATATACTGCAGTCAATCATTAAAACTTCATTCGCACTGCGAGCGTCACATCTTTGCAGATCCTGGGGGACAACAACATGCTCTCAAAGTCAGCCTCAACTTATGGGGAAGCCCCTACTACCACCAGCTGGGACCGCCCAGCTTTCAATTCCCCACACAAGTAGCAAAGATCCAGGATCTATGCCCCCTTGGAACACTCAGTCAGCGACCACACGCTGTTCGCACCCTGGTTCAAAGAGTCGCACCTCTGAAACTTCAATATGAGGTCGGCTATACCGAGCACTTATTCAGCTGTCAAGTCCTTGCACAGGTGTCAACGTCAGGCTTCAGCCGCTGTCATCTTAAGTCTAAGAAGCTAACAAGACCAACGGACATTAATACACGGTCATGGGATTTTCTTGCAAGTTTGGTTCTGATGCCAAACATTTGAAAGCAATCACAGTAGCCTCGTTTGATGCACGATTGGGTGTTTCTTCTGCATTCGAAATGCTCTCTTTTCATTGCGTTGACGTTATTGAGGTCTTCAAAACTGGACGTTTGACGCGCAACACACGCATTTCCAATCCGAGCATATGTCTAAATCGCACAACGACACGATCCGGAAGGTGGATTCCTTACTCAGGAGCCAACGCCCAACATATCACTTTGACCATAAATTACCTTGCTAAGGTTGCAGTTGATGGGTAGTGTCAAGAGGACACGAGCTCAATAGGTCGACACTGCATCCATAGTCATATTAAGCATCATAATAAATCGAGACACATGCGACGTTTCGAGTCACCAACGTCGATCACACGAGTGGAACACAAGGTAAGCTTGAAGCCAAGCTTGACGCTCCGGTGGGATTGGTTCATGCTCAACATGGTATATTAAACACGATCTTCTGCGCACATCATCAGTCGATCATCATTTCAACCCGCTATCAATTCAATACACTTGCAGCCTTCTATTCTATCTACCTGTTGCCGGCCAACTCTATTCTCACTTCGTAATTCACCCGCCAAAACTTTTCACAATGCAGTTCAGTATCTCCTCCCTTTGCATCGCTCTGTTCACCATGAGCACCCTTGTGGCTGCAGTCCCCGTAAGTAGCATCTAATCACCAATGAGGAGAGTATAGTTGAGGTTTCTGTCGTAAACTAACGCGCAATTAGCAAAACAACGCCCGCGAGAAGTTCAAGCAAAACAGCTGCAAGAGCCAAGCGTGCATAGACTCCGTCGACTCCGGATGCCCTCTCAGCAACATCAATTTTGTTCTCGGCGGCTGCGATGACCCCAGCCAGTAATCGGCTTCAAAGGGAGATTTTGCGGCAAAGGACATAGCATGGGGGACAGATCCCGGTTATTCACAACAAGTTGAATCCATGTAGCATCCGAGGTTTTAAAAAGACATCTTCTCCCACCTGGACCGCCCCAAACTTGGCATTTTCGAACCACTGAGTTTTCACCTCCATAGTGATTTGTTTTTGATCTGTTCAGCCTACCTGTGACTTATCGAAGGTCTTGCCCACATCACGGTTGCCCGATTAGGCAGTGGCTAAGGGGACCACGAGCAGCATGTCTCAGAGGTGGTTTGGTCACCTGTCAGAATATCTGGAATAATAGAGGAAAAGGATTCTCAGAGACATTAAATACTGCATGTAGGATGCTTGGTTTCTACTCGAACTACTTAAATATGTTACCGATGAAAACTATGTGCGGTGCTACAAATCGCCAGCCCAGTTGCAGTGATGTACAAACGCCCGAGCAAAGTCAAACCAAATGGATATCAATACGAGTAATTCAAACGCCCGCATCTGCGCGCACGACTTGGTCGATTGCTTCCGCAACCCTGAAAACGTTCTTGCTATTCACTGTCCACGAAATCAGTACAGAAGTCATCAAATAACATAACATGGAGCTCGAACTCACATCCTGATATGGACGCTCTTCCTGTTGACAAGAGATAGATGTGATGTTTCTCCCTCATCGTCTTGACTTGGGAAGCAGTGAGACCAGTGTAGGAGAACATGCCGATCTGATCGATGATGTGTCTCCAAGACCCAGGTGTGCCTCGCTTCGTGAGCTCAACGAACAGGAACGCTCGCATGCTCTTGACGCGAGCGTTCATTTTTCTCAAGTCCTGGCGCCACTCTCTTGTGAGTTCAGGATCGTTGAGGATTGTTGAAACAATGCGTGCACCCCATGCTGAGGGAGTCAAGTACTCAGAACCGATGAATTGAAGCAAGTTGGATTTGATAGCCGGAATCGCGGCGGAGTCGTGGGCCAAGATGTGAAGGGCGCCAACTCGGTGACCGTAGAGGCCAAAGCTCTTGGAGAATGACTGGGCGACCAAAACCTCCATCGTTCCTCTGCCGACGAAGTGACGGACCGCCCATGCATCGTGGTGGTCATCGCCAGATGCGAATCCTTGACTGACAGGAACCAGTCAGTAGCGTTCAAGTCATGGGAAAAGAAGTACAACACTTACTATGCAATATCCATAAATGGAATAATGCTGAGCTCCTCGCAAATATCGGCAATGACGTTCCATTCCTTCTGCGTTGGGTCGCATCCTGTAGGGTTGTGGGCGCAGGCTTGCAGAATAATGATGTCGCCCGGTCGTGCGTCTCGTCTCAGAGTCTTCAACATGCCCTCCAGGTCGAACGACTTCGTCTTGTGATCAAAGTATGGGTAGAACCTGCGTTGAGTACTTGGTGAAGCATTCTCCCAGATCTGTTCATGGCTTGCCCAAGATGGATCTGAGATCCAAACGTTCTCTGGTCTGACTGCCTTGTCCAAGAACAATGCTCCCAAGTGAATGGCTCCAGACCCGGCAATAGTCTGTACAGTGGTCAAGCGACTCTTGACGGCGTCGTGGACATCTCCAAGAAGGAGTTTCCTAGCAGCTTCGACGAATGTTGGAAGTCCGGCAACAGGTAGGTAATCGTGGTTGTCTTGGATCTGCGCTTGTGCCTATATGTCGAGTAGATTGAGGTTAGCATGTGGCTAGACAGCGGGATCTTATCAGCTAGAGGATACCGCACCTTTCGGACAGATGGCAATGTCCAAGGTTGTGCATCGTCGTCCCTGTATACGCCGAGACCGAGGTTGACCTTATCAGAGGTGGGGTCTGCTGCGACTGACTGCATTACAACGAATGCTTCATCGTAAGGAGCCTCAACCAGACTAGAAAAGTGCGACTGAACAGCTAAGGAACCCATGGTTGCAGTAAGTTGTGATTTGGTTTGATTAGTTTGTTTGCAGGAAATGATTATTGCTGTTCGAAAGGGCGGAATCTTCTCGTTCTTTATGTTAGCCTACAGCACTGAGGTCCGAACGCCGAAAATGCGTGAACAAGGCCTGTTGGGTGAGCAAACAATTGTCATATTGGGCCCCGACCGCCGAACGTGATGTGACTGCCGGTCCCAGGGATGTGACAGAAACAAAGATTGATGACATCTGTTGGTCGAGATCTAAGGCGATTGGGTTCACGATGCAAGGATTGGGCCACACCGCCTGCCCGACTTCCTTTTGCCTAGCAAGGGGGGAAGTTGCTTTTCCCAAGGGTGCGCTTCACTTTGCGGACTCGCGGAAGTAGGCACATCTTGCCCGATCCATGGTCATGGGATTCTGCCAAAAAGCAAACACTTTTTTTATTGACACTAACTGACTCTGGTAATGACAGCCGTCGGTAAACTTGCCTCAGACGCGAATTTTTGCGAGACAGTTGAGATCCTTTCCCAGGAACCTGGTTCGAAAGGTGTTCGAATTAGGAGATTGTCCCGGAGTTGTCGGCGCAGTTGAAAACCTTCGAAATCAAGCCCGACGCATACGCGTCCTTGATAGACACGGCTACACTATATCTGTGGCCTACTTAGTTTTTGTTCTTCAGGAAAGGAATATGATATACTTACGTTCCGGCAACCACCATGAATAGGCCCACAAGGACGACGAAAACGTGAAACCCGTACATTGCTTTCTTTGATGCACCTCCCTTTTTGTACGACGAAAAGTCCTGCATCCACAACAAAGCCGGGAAGATGAGACTGAAGGGAGCAAAGCAGAGAGCTCCCGCGAGTCCGAGGAGATAGTTGAGGATTGGGACGGCTTCTGCGACGATGAACGCCAGGATTCCGAGCGTCATGTTGCTGCCAATCCAGGTTGTCCAGTGGATGACGGTGTTTGCCTGGAGATGCTGCGAATCTCTCAGGATGCGCACAAAGAGGTATTTCGCCGCCACATGTTGGTAAATACCCACGCCGATAACCAGACCTGGAAGTGCAACACCGTACGAGATTTTCTTGAATAAAGGACCAGCGCTTCCAAAAGCGGGAGTCGCAAGCCAAACACCACACCACCGGTAAATAACCAGTGAGAATGAGAGATACATCGCCAAAACGAGAACACCAGTCACCAAAGCAGCCTTTCTATACTGATCCGGACGACGCATCTCCGAGATGATTGGGAGATACATAGAAGAGCCACTGTTACTGATGAAGATGTTTGCGCTTGCGGTGATACCAGCAACAAACGTTGGGTGGGCAATCGCCGTCCAGCCGAGGTCGAATTCGCCGGGAGGAGCGACGGCCGGTCGATCTTGTTGTGTAACAGCAACAACGAAGATGAATACGGCGATGAAGAAGGTGGCGAATCCGAACCAGGTGAGCCAGCCCAGCCGGCTGAATGTGCGCACTGCGGAGAACATAGTGATGAGGATTGCGCCCACCAAGGTGAAGATGACGGTGCATGCTCCGTGATTGGACAGGGCATTGAACGCTGTCGAAATCGAGACAATACCCGCTGCAGAAATAAGGACTTGGGCGACGAGAATTTGCAACCCGACAAGTTCCTTGCCGACGCGGCCCCAGAGGCGACCGCACATGTCAGCCAAAGCTATGTGTAATCGTCAGTAACTGCCTCCTCGCTAGCCCGAAGGCAACATTGACATACTATGACACTCGGGATGGCGGTTGCGGAATTCGCCTAGGATAACGGCAGTATCTTGTCATGTCGTTAGCATTGTTGTCGCTGACTTCAAATCTGGCGGGACCAACAAGTGTTGAGGACATGCCATCCGACGAGAGAAAGAGCACCGCCGACAGCACCAAGAGTGGCGAAAGCTCCGGGTACGCTCAAAATGCTCATGGCGAACTGGATCTTAAGGAACATGATCGTGGCGCTCTGCCAGCTGACCGTGCGGAACTGGACGCCATCTTCAGTATCCTTGAAGACCTCGTGTGTTGTCAAGGCTTGTTCCTTGAGCGAGGATACTTCGTTGTGCACCGATGGCGGCCTGATCTTGTCGTCGTTCACTCCGGAAGGCATGGCGCTACTACTATCGACTTTGTGGGTAGTCATTCTGGCGGTCTGGTATCGGTGATGCAATGGAAACGCTGCCAGGGCTTCATCTGCGGAGGGTCGGTTTCGCGGGTCCTTTTAAATGCTCCATCGCCGGTACATCGGTCGGAGGACTACCTTATCTGAATTTATCAACTCTTCCCCATGTCTTTATCATGATGCTAGCCCTTGAACAGTTAAGTGTAGCACCCGTTTGATGCGCACCCTGGCCGAGATAAGGGTAGCTTCGCGGAGATAATCCATGAAAATGCAGACAGTGTGGTTGCAAGTCGGGCACCGTCTTACATCCCGACTCAATCCGGACTCCCATCACAACAACATGACAACATGCTACGCTGCGGTTGTGGACCATATCCGGCTGCTAACAAAATAGATTACCTCGACGGTTACTCGCAATGCAGAGGAGAACTGCAGTTCTTATCAGACGCTAAAAGAATGCTAATGCTCGCGAAGTGTTGTCCCGGCATCTCGGTATCCAATGTCCAGCCTGGCGGATGTCCCAGACATCCACGCTTCGATTCGCTTTGTCTTGCAGTCCCATACGGGGCAATGGGCCCCTGATCGACGGTATTCCGTCGAAATTACCCGGGCCACAGCTTCCTCGAATCACTCCATACGAAAAGGTACGTGACGATGAGAATGCCGATACCCCAGCCCGGTACATGTACGACTAGAAAACGGAACAAAGAGCATTGCACTGTTGAATTATTCGTCATATCGGTTCAGTTGTGCCGGGCCATTGATACGACTTCACCGTTGCTGTAGCATCTACGTGACCAGGTTTGGACCCCTAACTCGATGTTCACTGGTTTTAGAGTTCACGTGGGACCCATGCGAATAGTAACATTCTCTTCAGCAACGTGCAGCGATGTTGTTTTACATGGTCGTGGACGACTCTAAGCCGCGAGAGCAATTCAGCGATTGCTCTCTGTTCATGTTTTATTGCAAGACCTTTTGTTATGGGGTTATCTGACCTTGACTTTGTGAGCAATGACACAGTACCTCATTTGCCCAACGTTCAATAGTGGCGGCTGTTGCGTGCCTAGCCATAGGAGCACAGTGTCCCTCCTGTTGAAATGTCTCCATCGACTTAACAATAGTTGCGATTTCATTGATTGAATGTGCAGGTGATTATGTACTCAGTCTGTTTGATGTAACACCGATGGCGCCCAAGTGATGAATATCAAGGGGTTCGTTCAATGTTGGCACAAACACGTCGGATAGTGATCAGACTATTTTCAACATCACATGTAATGTCAACTAGGTGGAATACGACTGCCTCATCCATCATTACCCAAGGGAAGCAAAAAGCAAGATGCGACACTATTCGCAGAGGCGTTGCCGCATCCGCTGACAGATGAGAATGGATGGCAAAAATGGAACATGCGGCCAGTGTGGATTGAACACACGACCTTCAGATTGATTGAATGAAGTTTCTCGGGCTTGAAGTCCGCTTCAGTCTGACGCTCTCCCAACTGAGCTATGTCCGCCGCTATTATTCATAGACGACAAAGAGCTGTACAGCGAGATAGATCGTTGCCCACTGTTTGGGTGGTTGAGAAGCAGTCATAGTTTGGTCGGTGACGACGACGAACAGTGGGTTGGATCGATTCCAGACGCAGGCTACGCCGTGTAACAGCACAGATACCATGAGCACGACGGGGTGAATTCGGAATCGTGTAGAAATGAAGGGCGCGATCTGTTCAGCATGGTGGGCGCAAAAGACGCAAGCGCAAAGGGGACTTTGATCAGGTAGGAAGGCTTAGGTAACAGTCTGGGGAAGTCTTATGGGCAGTCACGCCTAGTGTAATAACCCAAGTCGCTAATAGACCAAGGCGTGGAAACGAAAGAGCTCATTACGATGCTAGCAGACTACTACTTGTATGCAATCTCGAAGTTGGTCATTGCGATTCGAAATTCTCACAAAACATCGCTTGGATGGTATCAAACCGAGGAGGGTTCAATGAGAGCAATAGAGAGCCCGTCGCAAGGTCCATATGGCGCTTGCCACTGCACTGCAACCCAAGCTTCCTTCTCGAAGTCAAGCCTGAAATGCCATGGGGCAACCCCTAGCCTGACTAATTCTCTCCCTCGTGCGCTCCATGTACTCTTTGCCTTTGCATCTCTGGGCGTCAGGGCCAACTTCTGGAATGGTGTATCCGTCCGGATGGTACTTGGACCCCTCATCCCCAGGTAAGTGTCCACCAATTAGTCTCGTGTAGAGAGCAGAAGGACTCCATCGCCACCAAAAGCCCGGCTTGACGTAGTAGGGGTGCGCGAGGTAGTTTGGCAAATACATTCGGCCTGTCTTCTTGTCCACATCTTGGATCATGGGGTTGGTCCACCATTTTGGTCGTGGCAAACAGAAGTACTTGAGAACGTTGCGTCTGAAAGCGACTAGGTTCTTGAAAATAAAGAAATCCAACTTGCTTGGATTTTCGTATCTAAGGCCATGATGGATCAGCAATTCACTCCACCCAAGGTATCAGTCGGTCGCGCTACTTACCCCATGGCTTGTCGGAGTACAGGTTCCATCAGGCAACGCAACTGCCTGAATACGAAGTTATGCGTAAACTTAGGGAAGTCCATGAGGAGCAGAGTAATATTCGCATGTGCCAGCTTTTCGTTCGAGATAGCGTGGACCATGTGGTGCTCCTGGAACTTCAAGCACCACTTCTGGAGCGCTTCCAGCCAGGCCAAGGCATCATCCTTTTGGCTCATGTGGGGAGCCAAGCAGTCATAGGAGATGCCCATCTCGTTGCCCAGATCTTTCCAAAAGATAGCCAGGGCATTCTTTTCAAACATGGTCAGGTCTCTCCACTCGTATAGTGCGGTCCAGCGCATAGGTTCGAGGACGAAGAGGCTGAGAGTGTAGAGCATGTCATCGTTGGATATCTTCCCAGCCTCTCGCCAGCGGCTATGGAGGAAGTTGACGCGGGAGATGGCATCTATGTTGCGTCGGGAGTCTGGCGTGTTGTAGATGATTTCGTACATTAAAACTCCGGTGTCTGTCCGTCGCTTTGATGCTGTGCGATCCCCTGAGAGCTGACTGGTGGCTACCAAAAGTTTAGAGATCGTTGGGATTCCATATGTCTGCGGATAGTTTAGCTTCTTGGCTTCATAGTCTATAGGTACTCTGGAGTCGTTTCTCGCTTCTGGACTAACCTTGAAGAGTGCGAAAGACACGGATGTGTAGAATGTTATAGGAAATTCCCTTTCCGATAGCTCACGCAATATCGAGGCTGCGTCCGATAATGGCATCGAAGCCATTTCTTCTCGTGTTTTGTACTGGGGAAATCTCCGTTGGAAGCCATCACGGCGGCGGTATCGTAAGGCCCGAACTACCAGAGCGTAAAAGGTGATTGCCGCAATCACTGGTAAAAAGTACATGGTGGATAATTTTCTAGCTCGCAGATGAAGAATAAGAAGGATGGGAAAATGGATGTCTGGCAAGCGAAGAAGACGGACCGAATGGCCTTTGTTTTATTATTCTTTAATGATCATGCAGTGCGACTTTGGCAAGTAGTTTCCACATTTCCCCAGACAATGCTGTTCATTTAGCCCATCTTCTAGTTTCTTTGACCCCTGGCCCTCGGATGACGCCCCAAAGACGGATGCCTTCTTTTGACATCAACCATCCGAGTCGACTTACACGTGGGATGCGGGGGTGTCTCAGAAGCACCAATCATCAAATTGGGTAAAATTCATGCAGTAGTGCAGATCCGCCGGGATGGGGGCGTTCTGTAGTGTAATTGGCGCAAGCCAAGAGAATTAGAATAGCAGTTAATGGGGCTAAATCTGACCAAAACCCGGAACCCGTCGGGCTTCCGGGCACGATAATCAGACGAGGTTGGGGCTGAATCAAGTTAGCTGGTCAGTTGGAGTCATACAATTCGACTCAGACCTGATTGGATTGGTAGGTTTTGTACTCCAGGTCGTCGGAGAGGGCAATTCCCAAGCAATCGGGTCACACACACGGACCAGACGCCATTCCCTCTAGCACTGGGACCGTCCCCGGATGACAGGTGGTAGCCTCCCCGTAAAGCAAGTTTCCTCAATTTGCCCAGTGAACACGGCCAAGAGAGTTGCAGATGACGGGGTTGTGATTCGCCGACCAAAGATGAAGGTCGCGGCTTGACTGCGTGCTTCGTTATCAGTTTGATTCAACAACGAAGGCTTTGACAAGCTTGGTCACGCGCAAGGACTGCGTCTGGGAGGCATTCGTATCCGCTGGTCGCGTAGGTTTCAATTAAGCTCATGGGGCAAAATGATGAAACTGAGAGCTAAGTTGGCAGATCTTCGATCTCGGTAATGGCCCACCCACGTTGAAGCCGTTAATGAGACCGGTAATTCGACTGTAGATTCAATCGGTGAATTCCCACATCCACCTTCTAGACTCGGTAGTGTCTCTGAGTCCGGGTTAGTATCTGTGCCTCTGTAGTTTGATTCTACCTGCACGGTCTACTTGTCGGTCTACTTGTCGCAAAATTGGAAACTTGGGACATTTACTAAAGAATTCTAACACTAGGAGACGGTGCAATAGTCGTGCTTTGTTAGTTGGACAATGATACGAACCCGATAATTTGCTTCGAGATGAAAGCAGTCTGCAGTATGCTGACGCACTGATAGTGCTTCTGAGCGACGAAACAGGAGACCCATTAGCGCGCTGATATGTAGGGCTGGCCGACGCAAGTGCCTAACATCAACAACCAGCAAACCTTCCCAATTTCGCGAAAGTTATAGCCCGAACTAACCATGATCTATCAAACTACTTGAATGAAAGTCTCTCAATACTAGATCTTTTTCACTCAAGTATTTCGAGATCGAGAGGCGGTACTGGGGTTTCCAGCCCGTAATATCACCGGCATGTGAGGCTTGAGAGAGATGGCAACACGTCGTATTCCACGAGTTATGTTGGCCTCGTGATTTGTGGTCCTTAAGTTTCTCTCTTCTAGCTAAACTGAATTCTTTCTTCTCCCAATACTCTAGTGGAGTCCGAGTGCTACTTTTGATATAGAAAGTTGTGCAGCGTCGCGTTAATACCGACTCCTTCTGAACCTTGATGGCGTTGATCTTTAGAAAGAGTAGGAACGTGTTTGGTCGTACTTATACCACCGTTCATGTGCTTCTATATTTAACCTCTAAATTTCAAACGAGTTCACTAGAGAATCAATCCTCACGTCGCCGTCAATTGTTTGTAGCCTGTAGGACGATTGATGCTACTGATTTTCTGCTGGCAGACCTTCTGACGGATCATGCAGGTAGCGAGGCACATTCCAAGCCAAAGAGATCATTGAAAAAATAAGGCAACGTGTTAGAATAAAGATATTGCGATTGCTAGACAGTTGATACCTTCAATGGGACCAGTTCTCTGGCACTCGCTTGCGAAAACTATAACATGCTGTGTACCAAGGGTAACCTTCTACTTGTGTTATGTTTAGCCGCTCGAACGACGCTAATCCCTCGCACGAATAATGAGTAACGCACCTCCATATGATTGTGAGACCGCTTGTTACGACAACTTCTGGATGACAGCACGGTAAAAGTGAAAGCACACCAATAGCTACATTTTTCTGTTGATTCCGATTGGGAGCTGACCTTGAAGAATTTGCCACACATACAGAACCTGGCGCAGCCCAATAACGAATTGAAAGTTGTTTATGGCACGTCTATGTGACCTAGGTACCTAGAAGACAGGGCCTACCGGCTGTGAACTGATATCATTTGCTGCCTATCTTTATAGCTCCCAAATAATATTATGTTAGTTTTTCAAAACACCGGCCTGCATCAGAACAGATTCAATCGAAGGCAGAGACTGGTTTATGCGAAATGCTAAGAGTCGTCAATTTACACGAGTTCGCTACGAAGGAAAGTCATGTGCCAACCATCTTTCTTCCCTATGTCCATTAATGCTTCCAAAGTTCCAGATTCTTTTACGATCTTACCTCTAGGTATATCCGGTCTATTCCAGCCCTACTCTTTGAATAGCCGGTTCGCCGAGCGGGCAGAGGTGATAAGCAGCCCCGCTGCCGACTAGACTATGTGACCAAACTCAATGAAAAGGTACATAGCGACAAGTACCTGACTTGTATCACAGCTGTAATTACATAACCCGAGCCTACAGTAGAGAGGTTCGGCCCTCCATACGTGGATTGCCATTTCGTTGTTGAAATGACTATCAAATAAATATCTCTGTACTATTAGCGGTCTCCTCTCTTTCCTTTCAAATACGACAGACGCAAGGGGACTAATACGAAAACACCTAATCTTAGTAGTCTTTGCTGGGTGGAACAACACATTGGCTACTACTCCTTTGCAGTGATGGTGAACACCCGAAATAAAGACCATGAGTACCATTGGCTGTAGAAGGAATTATACGTCGTCACGTTTGTGACGGACTCGAATTTTGGGCTTGAGTAACAACAGTCGTATGCTTGCTCGGGACCAGCATCCCGTATAAGGCTGTAGCCGCTCTGTCTGGGTGCCAGCAAGGCTGTGGATGTCATATGTGGAGTCCTGTGTATTCGACGCAACAAATCTCCGTGGTAGAGAGTTATGGGCTACATAACTCTCACAGAATTGACTTCGTGGTCGTGATGATGGCCATGGTGACTTGTGCGAGCGGCAACGCGTGAATCCCTTGCGAAGAATCGAGTACTTGAGTGAACATCGAGGCTCTCTCAGTATAATCGATAATGATGACAAGAAACAGTCGCCTCTCGATTTCAAAAGCAGACTAGGTATACAGCCTTCGAAACCTTCAAGGTGCATCAAGACGGTCGACATTCCAGGACTAGTCGAAGTCTAATAACCCATTGTTTGGTCTCCATCACAGATATACCATGCCTTGAATATTTGGACTCTGGCTGATAATATCGTCGACATATTCGAACATGACTTTTTGACCTGCCGAGAGCCTGTGTACTTATCCAGGCCCAGTTGTCACTACAGAGACGAGCCTTCATGTTGTCTTCAACTTCCCACGTTCCATCTACGATGATATGTCAGTAGCCAAAGCAATTTGCCTATAGTGTCCCCGGCATTCTCAACTTGATGAACTAGCGCGAAAACAGAGATACAGTGCATGTATATCGTATCAAAAGTAAGGGGTGGACGAACAATGTTGGAAACCCAGGACTAAGGGCCGCAAGGGCTCGGGCATCGTCCGGAATGTGGGCTCACCAGTCAACGTTCTAGACTAAAGCTGCCTTCCGTCTGCACAAGTCCCAAGAAACAACTGATAACTACAGCATCAAATTCCTTGGTCCAAATTTGTTAGTCTTTGTTGCGTGGACAGTTGGGGACTTGTGTGTACACGAATCCATGTCATCTGTCATGATCTAAAAGGGAACTCACCAACACTTAACCTCATTCTTGGGCTGACCACAACTCAATAGTTAAGCCTCTTCAGACCAGCCCGCTTGAGATCACATATCCCATCTCGTATTTCACATGCTTTAATATCATACTCAAAATTTAGATGATTGCTTATGCGTAGCATCTGAATGACGCTCCAAATCTTGGGGGAGCCACTTTCAATCACCTTGGAAGTTGGGCAACAGCTTCGATCACGGTCGACACGCCGTGAGTGAAACTAACAGGCTTGCCTCGTGTTTACAAAGACATCGATGAGCCTGTATGTTCGATTCCAATGCGAGGGAGAAACGGTCCGGCAATCCGCACGCCTGCGCAAAGCCGCATAGTCTCACCGAGACTCACGAGTCATTTGCTCGGAGAGGAAGAGAGGGAAGTGCGAGCCGCCGCCTCCCCCTTGGCGCCCTCCCTAATGCCCGCCTGCCTGCCTGCCTGCCGACCGCAGCACTGGCCCCATTTTGGCAGATTCAAAAGACCGCTAGTGTGGGGGAGACCAGGTGTTCCAACCCGCGTTATATCCCCCACAAATCCACACATATCAAACCTGGAAACCTGGGGGCTCCATGGGCAGCGTGGTTCGAGAAGCGGAGTCTCTCGCAACCTCTTGAGTCTTTTCAACTCGTGTCTAGGCCTGATCATCAACGTCATTGGCCCACTGCCGCGCTTTAAACAGCAGGGAGTTATGCGGGGTTTTCTCTCCGCAAGTAGGTGACATGGGTATTGGTCACACCAAACACCGGACGACCTAGCAGGCTAGCATCAGCCATCGAGCCATTTTTGATTCCTCCCGAAGTTCACGCGGATGCTGCCATTCCCCGGCCATCAAAGACCGAGCCGAGCAATATCTGTTACTTTGAATGCCAAGGAAGAAACGCAAACCTCATGGCACGCTATGGATCCCAGGCAAAACGATATATAGCGACGACATGTCCCGGCCATCTGGTAGATATTCTGCTCGGGACATCACCATCTCGACCATCCATCAAACTTCACATCCTCCAGAATGGGCCACGCAAAAGAAGCAAACACCAAAGCCGTCGGTGCTGAACTGGCGGCCGTGCTACCAGACATTGGCCCCTGGTACAAGCAACCTCACATCCTCCGCCTCAACCTCTGCATCGCCTCACTCATCATGTGTGCCTCCGCAAACGGGTACGACGGCTCCATGATGAACGGCCTGCTCGCGCTGCCCCAGTGGCACGCCTTCATGGAGCAACCGACTGGTGCCTGGCTAGGCTTCGTCAACGCCGCCTACTCTCTCGGCAACGTTCTCGTGTACCCCGTCGCCGCGTGGGTCTGCAACAAGTACGGCCGCAAGATGGGCATCTATGTCTCCTGGGTCAGTCTAGCCGCCGGGTCCGTCCTGCAGACCGCAGCACCCAACGACGTCGCCTTCGTCTGCGCCCGCTTCATCATCGGTTGTGCCTCTGGATTCTTCCTCTCGGCACCTTTGTTGATAACGGAAAATGCCTACCCTACGCACCGCGGGTTGGTCTCTGCTCTGTACAACTGCGGCTGGTACTTTGGTGCGGTTGTGGCTGCCTGGGCGACGTATGGAACCAGAAACCTCGATCACTGGGCGTGGAGACTGCCCTCTCTGTTGCAAGTCACTCTCCCCTTGCTCTCGATCCCCGGTCTGCTCCTCATCGGAGAGTCTCCTCGTTGGCTTGTATCAGTAGACCGAACCGACGAAGCGAGAGCCATCATTGCTCGGAACCATGCTGGCGGTGATATCCACTCACCTCTCGTTAACTTTGAGATGATGGAAATCGAAGATACTATCCGGGCCGAGAAGGAAGCACACTCGGAGACGAAGTGGTCGGATTTGTGGTCCACGCCTGGAAACCGACACCGTCTCTTCATCTCCGTCAGCTTGGGTGTCTTTGCACAATGGGTGAGTACTTTGAAACTAGTAACCAAGACAAGATACTAATGTGACTCTAGTGCGGTGTTGGTGTCGTCAGTTACTATCTGGCCATGGTACTTGTAAGTGAACTTGTCAGAACACCCCTAACACAGCAGACCCAAGTTCTGACATGTGGCATTCTAGTCCTCTGTCGGTATTACCTCTGTCGACGACCAAACTCTCATCTCCGCATGCATCCAAATCTGGAACCTCATATGCGCCTCCACCGCCGCGATCATGGTCGATAGGGCCGGCCGACGAGGATTGTTCTTGGCTTCGGTAAGTTCTCAATCGTTGAATCGCAAGACCAAAGATTATCGCTAACACCAAGACAGGGCACAATTATGTTGATCTCCTTCTCCATTGTCACCGGTCTCTCCGGCAGCTTCGCCAACACCGGCAACGCCCCAACCGGCACAGCAGTAATTCCATTCCTCTTCATGTAAGATCCTCACCAACCAAAGCCCAATGCAGCCAACTAACATTCCATAGCTTCTACCTCGGCTACGACATCGCCCTGACTCCACTAATGGTCTCTTATCCCGTCGAGATCTGGCCCTACCGCTTGCGCGCAAAGGGCCTCACGGTAGCCCTCATGGTGAGCATCGGCTGTGTCTTTTTCAACACTTTCGTCAACCCCATTGCCCTCGAGGCCATCGAATGGAAGTACTATTTTGTCTTCCTCGCCGTCCTCGTCATTATGCTCATCAGCGTCTGGTTCTACTACCCAGAGACAAGAGGCCGGACGCTTGAGAATATGGCATACATCTTTGACGGAGAGTCTGCGGAGGTGGGCACGGGTAATGCCTCGAGCGCGCTGAAGGAAGCAGAGGCTTCCCATGTGGAGGTCACGCACAAGAGTTAGATTGTGGGGATGGGTGCATGTGCATAGGTCTAGATTCGTATGGGTCTACATGTACGGAGGAGTGGAAAGTCAGGCGTAGGATGAAGCTTAGTGCCAATTGAGATTATTGAAGTTTGCCAACGTAACTTGAACATACCAGGCCCTTCGAAAGTGCTTGCCGGGGATTTTCAACACGGCCGGGGTGGTTATTCGCGGCAAGTTTCCACATCTACGAGTCCGTTCCTCGACCCAGAGAACGGATCCTAAGATCACAGCATACCTACGGTGTTGTATACGGAGCTCTCGAGCTCAACAACGCTTGGGAATTGTTGCAACGACGTTCTAAGTTAAAGCCTCCCTAAACGGAGAGTTCTCTCTCCATCCACTAGTCACTTGACTCTCTCCTTGTGGCTATTCATAAAGCAAGCTCGAATCTCCCTCACAGCCCCTATTGACAAGGATCTCCGCTCCCCAAAAGTCCATCTCCAGCCTTATCCCTGCCAACCCCATAACGGCATCCCAAAGTCCCCCGCTGATTGGACAAAACTCCCCTTTCAGCCACCGGGATGGGTAACAATCCGGCGGCGGCTCTTAGCTTCGGCATTCCACGCGGTGCCCGTTTCCATAAACATGCCGAGAAGTCTGTTGTACGCAACAGCGCGACAGGTTGTCCGACACTCCCCGAGCTGAGTTCTGCTAGTGCACCGACACTCCCCGGACCAAGCTAACTCATCGGAAAACCTCCTAATACGCGTTTTCTCCTGAGCCCATCGCCGGATCACAAGAGACAGCTTTTGATCAAGGTGTGACTCGGTGACTCGGTGAGAGGGAACTGAACTTGCAATACGGAGTACTGAGCCTGCCAAGACCCCTCCCATGCTCAAAGAGTCTTGCTCCGCGTCACGCCAAGTTCCACGTGAGGCAGCTGCAGCCGCCTTTTGTTGTTAAACGCATCACATTTGCATAGGTTGGCATTGCAGAATGCATACCGTAACCGACGGACAGAGTACACCGGCGGTATACTCGGCCTTGGTATGGAAATAGAGGGGAGATTGCGACTTCTAAGCTCGGCCAGGCGGGGCACATTTGTCTTCTACACATCGCGTCAACCACGGCCGTCTCTCACCCAACTCTCGCAGTTTCATACCGCGGAAGCCGCGGGAATTCATCACGAGACGTTCTTGAAAACTGAAGCAATTACATGTCTCACAGAATAACTAACAAGCCCAGAAAACATCATTCAGATCAAGCGACTCATCGTCGTTGTCGCCATCCGAATCATCCACAGCATCAGCCCGCCTGAAAAGCTTCAACACCCCCTTGTTACCACACGCAGCCGCGACGTCGACCGCAGTCTTCCTACTATTATCCTCCAACATGGGATCCAGCCCCTTTGCCGTCAAAGTCTTGAACCGAAGAACGTGACCTTCCGCCGCAATGTGCAACAAGCTTTGTCCGTCATTATCCAGCGCTCGGAAATCCGCGCCCGCTTCTTCGAACGCCGCGATCCCTCCCTCTTCGTCGTACGTCTCCGGGTCACGATTGTGCGTGTAGATGTCATGATAGTCGGCCCTGAACCCCGCGTAGTACCAGAACAGCGGCGTCTCCCCCTTCGAATTGCGAGCGTTGACATCACACCCGCGCTCGATGAGCGTATCGAATAGGGGCCTCATGGTGGAAATCCAGAGCATGCGAGAGAGAACGTGTAGGACAGTGTTGCCTTCGTTATCTGCAATGAGGGGGTCCGCTCCGGCTCTGAGAAGTGCCTCGGCTGCGGTCGTACTCTTCTCGTAGAGAGCGCGGTGGACGGCCAGGTACAACGGCGTCTTTCCGTTCTCGTCCTTCTGGTCGATAATCGACGGATGCTTCTCCAGCACATGCGCAAGTGATTTTTCGATAATTGGCGGTTGAACGAATAGCTTCGAAGGAGGTCTGAGCATGTGATGAAGTACGTTCTGCCTCTTGTTGTCTCGTGTTTCCACATCCGCGCCGAGAGAGACGAGATGATGGAAGAGCGATACCTCCTTCGATGTCTTGGGATCCCATGGATCTCCTGGCAATAAGCTCAGGGGTACATCGGGACCCCGTTTAGAGGAGCAAGCAGCATGGAGAAGAGTTCGACCACTGCCGTCTCGATGATTGGCGTCTATCCCCGGCAGCTTCAAGAAGGGATGCACAATGTGTCCGCCACCTATGAGCTGGTGCAGGACGACACATTCCTCATGTAGTTGCGGCTCAACGGAGTAGTCTGGGTCTTGTGTAGTGTCGTATCCATCGGGTAGCTCGCCAAAGCGACTTGATGCGTAAAAGCTTTCCTCTTGCCGCCGAAAGTAAATTTTCTGGTGGTAGCAGTCTTTCCCAGAGCATCTCACAAACGTAGCCAGCGGGTCAGCTCCATGAGACAAGAGGACCTCGATCAAGCTGAGGGCGCTTGAGTGAACCTCTGTCCTTTCCTTCTGGTCATGTGCGTAAGCGTTTCTGCAAGTTTTCGCCGCAGCGCGATGTAAGGGGTACCACTCGGCATCTGGGAGACCACTCAGGTCCCATTGACGATTCTGGGGTTTCCAGGGTACTTTGTCGTTCTTCTCAAGCCGAATGTTGGCATTACCACCGGCAGACAAGAGAGCTTCGAGCACTTCGGGCTGCATCTTGTTGATAGCACCAAAGACCGCATCGGCGTGAACTATCGCGCCGTGCTTGACCAAGAAACGGGTCAGATCGACATCGTGACCTGCATAAGAAAGACAGCTTCGACCCGGCTTGTCCACAGCGTTAACATCTGCTCCACTCAAGATCAATTGGCGAGCGGCGTCCTTATGAAACAGTCCGATGCCATCTTCTGTGCCCAGGGCCATATGGAGCGGCGTCTGCCCTCTGAAGTTTCTAATCTCCAGATCTGCGCCCTTGCTGATCAGGTACGGTAGAGCCTGAGCGACGTGCCACCAGTGATAGCCTTTGGAAAGCGAGTGCAGGGCACTATCTTTCGCCATGCCAATTTCGCCAGCCTTCTTGGATTCTCCGCTCAGCTGATCGATGTCAACGCCAAAGTTCTCTACAAGAAGCTGGACCATATCGAAAATGGGAGCCTCTTGGTGGACTGCTTGTAACAAAAATGGCTGGCGGTATTCGTTGCTGATGTAGTCTGACACATCGTGAGTCCATGTTTTGTTATGGCCGAATACAGGCAGTTTCTCGTCGCCCGAAGCAACCCAAATGCCCTTTTCTACCTGTGCTTGAGCCACGAGAAAGCCAATGCGATTGACTAGAGAAGTGAACCCTCCCCTGACGAGGGCACCCAAGTTAGTAAGCCCATTCTGATGAGGAGCCAGGAAGTCCATGCCCAGATTGAACAACTCCTCCATCACATCGTACTCGCGACGTCTAAGTCGCGTGATGAACAAAGTCTCGTTTGGTTTTCCTGGTACAACAACGCCAGGCTCACAGAGTGCCTTGTATATGGCGTCACGTCGGTGAGGGAGGAGCTTCTCGTCAAATGTAGACAATCTCTGTGCACTCTGTGTTGCTACCTTGGGGTTCTTCAATGGCCGCGTCTTGATAGCATCTGATAAGCACTTCAACGCATACTCTCGGCAGTCAGATGTCGTGTCAGTCAGGGAACCGAATTGTGTGTCGTTTGTGCCCCAGAGATTTTGCTTAGTCAGATCAGCACCACGTTCAAGGATCATCTCTATGATCTCTTCCAGTCTTGCCGTGTCTTCGAGTGGATCGAGTGTGTCTCTGCCATTACGCCGACTACTCAGGTACGGGCGTGAGCCGTCTTCCATCGTAAGACCTCCACATGCCCCATTCTCATTGTCATGGGGTGATCTCCTACGCCATAGCTCGAGCTCATCTTCGAATTCAGTGATTGCGGACCGTAACTGCACCCCCTTCGCATTTGCTCCAGCTCCAAGCAACATCGAGACAACCTCTGGCCGCCCTGAGAGAGTAGCATAACACAGTGGTGTGCAGTCACACCCGCGGATGGTTTTGTTGGCTGTAGCGTTGACTCCAGTGATCGGGCTAGTATTTGGCTCCTTCAGCCAGACTCCTCTGTTTTCCGAACCGCCAAATGACTGGCCCAAATCCCGCCTATGAAGAGCGTCAAGAAGCATGCCAACGATATTAGCCTGCCGACATCTGGCGGCGAGGTGAAGCGGCGTCAACCCTTCGTAGGTCTCGATCGTAGGGTCCGCACCTGCGCCAAGCAGCTTCTCAGTAAGGTACTCTGAAACAGTTACGGCTAGATGTAAGGGGGCTATTCCTTCCTTGTCGCGAACATTGATATCTTTTGTACGAGAAATGACCAGGTCCAAGCAGGTCTCAACCTTGTCCACACGACTACCCTCAGCCTTGGTACAAAGCCGATGAAGCGGTGTTCGACCACGATGATTAGGTCGATTGACGTCAAGGCCCAAGTCGAGGAACATTTTCAACATGTCTAACATATCCTTTGTTCTATATTCGGTGTTGAAACGCCAACATAATTCGTGGAGTAAAGTGTTGCCCTGATAGTCGGTTTCATGAACGTCCAGACCCAGACTCACAAGGAAATCAAAGGTGGACGGACCTAACTCCGGTCGGACAAAAGAGGCATAGCCTGCCTCTGTCTTGACAACCTCATGTAGAAGGGTCCTTCCTTTAAAATCTCGAGCTTCTAACATGGCACCACCTTTCAGGAGCTTCATGATCGTATCATGAAACTCCTTCTTCGATCTGGAAGCTTGTCCTGAGATGGTCCGAAAGAGGAGTGTCGCGCCATTTTTGTCTCTTGCATTGATATCTACACCTGCTTGGATCATGACGTTCATCAAATCGAAAACCCCTGAGTTCCGCGAGAACATATCGTCCAGGGGCGTTTGTCCGGATTTGTTTCTCACATTTAGGTCTGCGCCAGCTTGTAAGAGCGCTTCTATGATCTGAGGTTGTGAGCTGTAGGATTGCAAGGAAATGTGTAAAGGCCCATTGCCGTCATTATCAACGATGGTGCAATCGGCGCCGTACTCAATGAGCTTGAGGGTCACGCTGGTGTCGTAGCGACCAAGGGAGAGGAGAAGCGGTGTTTTCCCATTTGAAGTTGCCCTCCTGTTGATTTCGGCCTGACCAACTTCTACAAGTAGAGACAGAGAATCGACCAACATAGTCCCATGGAGGGCAGTGCAGCCATCGTTATTAGCGACATTGGCATCGACACCTGCATCGAGCAGAATTCTTAGCCACACGGGATTGCCGCTGGTTACGTGTAGCAGAGAATTACCGGAAGGAGACCTATCGTGAATGTCGGCTCCCTTTTCGATGAACAAGTCTAGCAGACTCTTCAGCTTATCAGGCTCAGCTTGTGGGGCACTGCCTCTGTTTGACTGTTCGAGAGCGGCGTACAAAGGTGTAATTCCAACAACTCGGTGTTGATCGTTTTCTTCGTGAGGCAACAACATCCTCCTGGCGCCCATCCCAGCAAACTCGTCATAAAACTCGCAACGCATTGTTGGATCGGCCCCCTCGTTTAGGAGAAGCTCCATAGTCTTGATGTGAGTGCTCCGGCTTGCCATAAAGAGAGGTGTCCCGCCGCAAATCTTATGGTTGATATCAACCCCAGGTTGTTGGAGGATCCGCTGTACCAAATCATGTCGGCCTGCTCCAGCAGACCATGCAAGAGCCTGGTGAATTGATTCTTCATCCTTGAGGAAAGGCAGAAATGCCTCCAGGGCCTCGATGTGCCCATGTTTGCAAGCATACTGTATACAACGTTAGCGGAAGAATGATATTTTAGGTTATGCAAACATGCAGTTTCTCGAGACGCGATCACTAACCATCAGAGGCGTATGTCCCTTCGAACGTGGTGCGTTTCCGCACCGACGTCCCGCATTTTCCATAGTCTTCTTCGTCAAGGGGTCCACTCCAGCGCTCAAAAGGACGTTGATAACCTCTGAATGGTTCTTCAAGGCAGCCTCATGCAAGGGCTTGCGACCACTCGTAGTCTCGTCCTGATCCGGATTCGCACCAGCGTCTATGAGGACCTGAACAACGTTGGTCATCCCATTTGAAGCAGCCCACCAAAGGGGAGTCTTGCCGCGGGCATCCACCGCATCTACATTAGTTTCGGGAGACGAAAGAAGATGTTTTGCGTATGCAGTGAGCCCATGCATTGCAGCGATATGGAGAAGCGTTATGCCAGAGTCGGCATAGTCCATGGTGAACCACTGAAGTTTGACCCAGGTATACTTTGAATCTGGATCACGCATCAGCTTATCAAGCGTCATGTTAACGTTGGTCTGGTCGTGGCCTGCAGCTGTCGATCTAGCGACATGGACATGCCAATTATCCAGTGCATAAGCTAAGAAGGGGTACTTCAGCTTCAGTTTGACGATTGGGGTGTCTCTTGCTTCTGTGGCTTCGTCAAAGACTCCGGAGAGCAAATAAGCCAGGCAAGCCGATCCGAGGCTAGCATTTGTCTCCCCATCCTGAAGGACCGGGTAACCTTCATCATCAGATGATCTGGTCGTGCCCTTGAGGTATTCTGTGAAAGAATGATGAATAACACACACGGTCTCGTCCGGCAAGATTTCCAAGAGAGGACCACATGCAGCCCTAACGAGGTCTTTGGCGCCCTTCAAGTCCTGATCGGCACCGTTGTAGGTGACGTTGATCATCTCAGCTATCTCAAGGAGTCTAAGAGGACGGGTTGCGTGGGTAATCCATTGCAGGATCAGACGTTGAACGGCGCCAAGGACTCCTGATCTGGAGGAGTGTTCATGGAGTAAATCGGTGTACATTTGGTTCATATCGGCTGGCAGATGGGTGATAACCGCCTTGATATCGGCCCCTGGCTCGAGGAAAGAGTCCATTGCCAGCTTTGCATAGAGGAAGAGGCCATTAGCCCGACCTGGTATGGCCTCTTGGATGAGCTGTCGATCATGGTCGGAGATGCTCGAAGAACTCAACGCCTGTCGCACAAATGTCGAAATATCAGCGTCTACCATGTTCTCTTGAAGACGAATCTGGTTGCACTTGGCATGTCGTAGAGGGCCCTCAACGGCAGGAACCGGACGACTCGTGATGAGGACTTTCACCTTTGAGGGATTCCAGCTGCCAAGCTTGGCCAATGCTTGTACAAAGACGTCGTTGTCACGATCCATTTCGTCGAGAGCATCGGCGACACAGTAGACTATACCGGGCAGTCCCGAAATTGCCAGTCGAAGTTCGTCCCACAGGTCTTGCATCGACATGGTAGCAAGCAATCGAGTTTTGTCGCTGTATCCCTCTTTCACGACGTACCCTTTCAACCGCTTTTGGAGTGGCGGGCTGTACGTCAAGATTTGGTCAAGCCAGTCTCTGAGAAGTGCGGCCGGTTCGTGGTTCGCGTCAATTATTTGTCGAAAGAAGAAGTAAAGCACCGGGCTCCCTTGATTGTTGCCCGAAAGTTCCTTGATGATTTTTGAAGCCAATACCGATTTTCCAGACCCCGGAATTCCTTTGATCCATAGCAGACCGATGGATTCGCTCTGCAGCCAGTGCTTGTAAGATTGACTAGCCGTCAACCAGTCGCCGGTACCTGGGGCGTGAGAACATAGGTGCTTGTGGTACTCACTGCTTTCGAAGCTATACGAAGTAGGTTTCAGCCAGGCTCTGATTTTCTGAATGACCTCGGAGGATTCGGGCAGGATCTGTTCGGGATTGTAGTTGCTGATATCATCTCGGTCGATAATCACGGCATCATCTTCGCTTTGAGAAGCCATCGCTTATTGGCGACTAAAGGACTCTGAGGACTCTGCCTGCCCCAGGAAAGTGGTAAGATGAGGTAAACTAGACAGATTGACGTCGGGTTAGAAGTGTAGAGATTGATGGTGAGATAATGTGCGGATGAACACAACAACCAAGAGATGCTAAGATGAGATGCGATCAAACACAGAACTGTTGAAGTCCAATCTGACTCATATTATCAGATGAGGCGACCAGGCAGCCGTATGTAAATCGGCGTTGGGTTTTTGCGTGCGTGTACCTTGCCTTAGTAAGTGGGCTAACCGAGGTGGCCGCCTGCCTTGAGCTGCCTGGTGGGATCGGCAAAAATGGGAAGAACTGCTAGCCGTAGCTTTCAGATTCAGCGACTGCGGTGAGATGAAAAAAACATGTTCATGGTTTGGATTGGTTTATTATGCCGTAATGAGAAAGCTGAAGCACTCAGTTGACACATTGTCCAACCAAGATGCCAGTGTCATTTTGATTCAATGGCTTGCCCTAGTAATCATTAATGATAACTAAACCAAAATTGCCCAATATGAGTTCTCTGCGAAGGCAGCTAAACCATGAGCTTTCCAAAAAAAAAAAAAAAAAAAAAAAAGTTCGAGAGACAAATCGATAGGACTAAACTTGTATGAGAAGTGCGTGAGAACCGCGTCGTCGGCATGAGTCGTTAAAGGTACAGACTGTTGTGAACACACATGATGCCCTTGAAGAGGACTCTAGTCTCGAAGCCCAAGGCTGATAAATTGGAAACCCTGAATTATAGATCAAGGAACTAGATGGCTATCCCGACTTCATGTGAGCTCATTTGACACGAGCGCTAGCAGATTCAGGGGTCTAGTATGTTCCAGGTTGCTCGATGCGCAGGCTAGCTACAAGATGGTGAAGTCGATGTAAGGTCGGGCGGCTTCCAACCAATAAACAATACATCACTCACATGCCTTTGCCAGACTGGAACATCTATTGAGCACGCCGAAAGTTAAGCGCCATAACCGCGGATCCATGGATCTGACGTTCAGTGGTGTGCGTCATCATTTTCGTGACAGCCCAGGGTGCTGGTTCGAACGGGCTCATCCGAGACCAAAAAGTGTGGGATAGTTGTGTGGTCGCATCGCAGGAGCCGTGCTACCCAGGCTACACCATCCATGTCAATGGAGGCATAAAGACCATACCTGACATAGAATGGGATAGGGCTGAGGGCTTTCGGCCGACAATATCTGCAGTCCAGTGACACTTACAAGTTTGCCTGCAGCCCCTGACGCAGCTAGTTGGATGCGGGGATGTTTGCTTGCTGGGCACTAGATTGACAAGAAGTGACCCCAGACATCCACTTTGTTGGATCAACGGGTACCTACACGCGAACAATGACCTTTCGCTTTGGCCTAACATGACTAGGCGGAATGTGACATTTATATCGCTGCATAAAGAGGATGACGAATCCGTGGGGTAGTGTTAAGAGTCCAGCCCTCGTGAGTCCACGTAGGGGTGATTTCAATATAGAGAATCTAAGCTAAGGAGTAGAGGTTTTCTAGAGCGGGGGTTCCGCGGAGGAAAAGCGCTCAAGTGGGACCTCCGCGAAGGCAGCGCGGTGAGGTCTGGCAGTATCCGGCCTGAGGCCCGGATCCACTAATCGGGTCTAACCCGTAACAGGTAGGACCTTAGTACAGCGGGCCAGCACTTGAACCTGCGACCTGTGTTTTTTGCTAGAGCAGAGTCGACCCGATGTTTGATCTTATCCTTTTTCTTGACAAAAGATGAGGATACACGCAGGGATCGCGGAGAGAAAGGGGAGACGAGATGTCTAGCTACCAACTGACCGGATGATGGGAATCTCGATGATTTGGAATTTCGATGTTTCCCATTCAGGGTCTGGCAGGTCGGATCTGGGGCCCAAGCTCCTAGCTGGACCGGGGCTATACGTACCGGACTCGGACACGATGCTCCGCCTCGTGATTTTGGGGCGTCTCATTGGTAGCCAACAGCTACGAGTACACCACGCTAAGTGCCTTAGCTCTGTACTTACGTCATTGCCCAGTCACTGCTGCTGTGCTGGTTCATTCCTTCCTGCGTAGCTTTGTCTACCGACTTAACTTGACGGTGACGATTTTCAACGACATAGCATCAATCCAGCCCAAACACAGCGACGACACCTTTGCCCAGGTTGGAAACAAATCTGGTCATCAGCATCTTTCAAAGTGCATCGACGAAAGTAAAAGGCTTCAGCTGCACCCGTAGCACGAGATGATGTCCTTCTTCGGCTTCGGCCGCTCATCGCGTGAGGAACGCGAGCGCGAACCTCTACTACCGCGCTACAACGACGACACAGCCTTACAGCAGCGCCTGCACGAGAAGCTACACACATATCAGATGCTCCGCGCCATCGGGAAGGGTTATATGCCGTCCAATGAACAGCTCATCATCAACTTGCGCAGTCTCCTGTCTGCCGACGTCCTCAACCCTGATACCCCCGACCTTAGCGACTCCGGACGAGCCCTGGTTCTCAACGTCAAGCTTTTGATCAAGCAACTCATAGAGCTACTACTGCACAAGAATGACAAGGACCAAATCCAGGATTTTATCTGGTATCTTACCAAGGCTCGCCTGTCGGTGGATGCGTACGACATTGGTGCACGAGCATCCAAGGCGAAGGCAAGAGCCGACACTGTGGCAGGTGGGTCGTCTCTTTTCAAATAACCCACGTTCGCTCCAACCTAGGAAAGAAAGTTTGTTCAGACTTTAAACTGACAATTGCCAAGCTTACAAAAGCTTGCAAACGGTTGGCTCCTTGATATTAACCAACTCGGATTTCCGCCTACTACTTTCGGATCTGAGCACCATTGGTCGAGAGGTCTTCCGCGACACTGCGTTCACCCTGTCGGACGTCTCGAAGCAGGCGGCCAAGGATATTGAACCCTCAAAAGAGGAGGAGGAAGCCGTCAAGCACCCAAACGGGGATTCGAAGCCTCCCCCGACTAAAGATGATTTTGAGGATGAGGTTGTTGACATCGCAAAGGTTGTCACTGATGGCGTCGCCCGCGTCGCTGACGAAGCGGGCCAGAGCCTGACGGAGCACGTCACTGGCGACGAACAAGAAACGCTAGTGCACAGGCTCAAGAGTACGATTGTCAACTTGCGTGAGAGAAAAGACTACTCTGACTCGGTATCGACTCTCTCATTACTCATCAGGCGATATTTGCTGGCGTACTCGCACGCAGTTTCCGATACCATCCAGGTTGCCCAGGAAGATATCGACACCAATCCAGAGGCTGATCGTGCACTCCACAACTTTTGGCTGTTCTTGACGTCCTTAGGTAGCCGCGAGCACTGGAATGATGTTGAAGCTCATTTCAAGGCGGTCATGGAGCATGGCCGCAGCGACCCAGAGTTCGACAATCTTGTTAGACAGATCGGCAATCTGCTCCAGGACATACTGACGGACCCTGACTTTTTCGATCACGCCGAGGACCGCTTCAAAGAATTGAGAGTCAAGTCAAGACAGTTGACATCCGAGTCCTCAATACGTGATGATCTTGATGCTTTGTTGGAGAAGGTCTACCTTGCTCTCAACTCTGTGCTCCAAGACACGGATATCAAGAAGGCCATGAATACCACGAGGCGAATTTTGCGGATTTTGTCACCTGCACATCAATACACCAATGGCGAATTGGTGGCGGACTCCATCAACGTCTTCATACCCATGGTAGTGCAGGCAATTCAGTACATCCCGATTCCGCGGGTGGAAGTATCGGTGCCGGCTATCGATCTTCTTTTGGAGAACCTTATTTTGGAACCGGGGCGCACCGTCAACAACAGCTCCTTCCTGCCGTTCAAGATCAATATTTCCACACAGAATGATGTCGAGATCCGCAAGGCCCGCTTTCGTACCACGTCTTCGGTGAAAACTCTCATGAGAATTACAGTATCAGGATTGTCGATTGCCGCCGAAGACCTCGGATATTGGCTGCGCCTCCACTCGGGAATATTGAGGTTGGCCGATGCTGGCATTGCGGGCTTTTACCTGGATGAGCGTGGAATCGATGTTGCCATCGATGTGGAGGTTGGAAAGGACCGGCTTGAAGACATATTGACGCTGCACAATGTCCGCGTCCGCATCCATCATCTCAATTACAGCCTCCGAAAGAGTAAGTTCTCCTGGCTCGCTTGGCTACTCAAGCCTCTGATTCGGCCAACGGTTAAGGCCGCATTGGAAGCTCAGATTGCGGCCAGCATTGGCGAGCTGCTTCATTTCGCCAACAGAGAACTTCTTTTCGCACGCGAACGATTGAGGGCCACTCGTATTGCCGACCCGCAGGATATGTGGACATTCCTCAAGGCCGTGGCGGCCAGACTGGTGCCTCCCGAGGACCCCGACCTTTACACCCGGGTGGGTGTCGCGCAGCCTGGACGCGGAGTTTTCAAGGGTGTGTACGCCCCTGGCAGTCTCGTAAAAATGTGGAACGAAGAGGCTGCGCTGGCAGGCGACAGAGTGCACGAGTATCAGCAAGACGGGTGGCGCAATTCCATCTTTGATGTCGGGACAACAGGCACAACGCTTTAACGTTGCACCGAGTGCTGCGCGCGGGTAAAATGGCGCAGTCGCAACCACCTCAGGGGAGCACAACGGTTGAGGCAGCCAAGCATGAGAGCAAAGCAAGACCAGGCACAGTATGGGCACGAAACTGCAAGATTTTTTTTTTTTTTTTTTCAATGTATTTCTAGAGGCAATAACAAATGCAGGGAGAAACAGAACCTAGGCGAAAATGGCAAGTCGTAATCCATGGCTACCTTACGAAAACGACCATTTGCATGTGCGCTTGAGTATTGAAGATTCGGGTGGTGGGTTGGACTACGGATGGCAGTGTAACCGTCTAACGCGCTGCACAATGCAAGCCGCGCAGATCACAGCAACATTCGGCGCAAAAGTTCCTCCACGCTCACATAACCGTCCTCCCTTGACAAGATGATGGGGGTGCAGTGGCATTAACACACCATCCAAATCGAGGAGGTGCACTATCACGATATCGATGCCAAGCTCGCATGATGGACTTCTAGAGTGCAATCGCTCTCTTTTTCCTTCCGAAGTCGAAGGCGACGTGGCATTTCAAAGAAGGTTCGATTCATCAGCTTCCGTATCTAGAGTTTGCTGCCCAGCATCGCTACGAACATGGTCTCCGACCATCAGTAATCAACGAGTCAACAACGATAAGCCCGAGGCGCGTGGAAACCACGGACTCGAGTATAGTAGTTGGATCGAGTCATCCGAGCAGACGGAGTCTACCGATTATAGTGTGTACGATGACCTTGCAGCGCGGTACCTGGCGCGTGACATTTGCTGCGGTTCTCTCCCGAAAGTCACGTACGGGCCACCCGAAACCTACGTGTGCTTGAAGTCGGGACGTCGCTTTTGCAGGAATGCGGTCATTCCTTCATTGAAATCGCCAAGGCTGAATGTCGAGTAGTAAAGAGATTTCTCCATGGTCATCCCGGCATCGAGATGGCTATTCTCGACTGTAGCAGGGTCAGCGAGTCAGAACACGGGGTCCGCACAGGGGCCCGCCCCCTCGATCCTTAGGTAGGAGGATCCGGAGCCACCCTGTATTAGCGGTCTTGGAGTCGGAGCCACCCACCTGTGAGAACGGCTTGCTTCGCGGTTTTGGTTACGGGGCCCGACATGATGGCGATGCGCTCAGCGAGCTTCATGGCAGCTGGCACGACCTCTTGACGAGGGAACACCTTGTTGACAACGCCGAGACGCTCAAACTCGGCTCCGCTGGCTGAGTCGCCGGTAAGGACGAACTCCATGGCCTACAGCTGGTCAGTTCGTCCGTTTCAAGGTGAGAGCGAAGATTTCGGCTGTTGAAGTCGGCCAGCACGAGTCAACCGACTGGTTTTGACTACTCACCTTGTGCTTGCCCAAAGCACGAG
The DNA here is from genome assembly GCF_030913485.1 of Colletotrichum godetiae. Taxonomy (NCBI): domain Eukaryota; kingdom Fungi; phylum Ascomycota; class Sordariomycetes; order Glomerellales; family Glomerellaceae; genus Colletotrichum; species Colletotrichum godetiae. Next base: position 54,672 of record NW_026851352.1, read on the forward strand.
CTAGACGCTGAGTGCCGCCCGCGCCTGGGATCGTTCCGATCTTGATTTCTGGGAGTCCGAACGAAGCATCTTCGGCGGCGTAGATCATGTCGCACTGGATGTGAAGTGTGAGCCGTTTAGGTTCTTCCTCGCAGAAACATGTGGGGGCAACTCTTGACTTACTGCTAGAGCGATCTCGCAACCACCGCCCAACTTGAGGCTCTCACATTAGCCTTGTTTCTGTGAGACATGCGAGGCAACAGAGAAAAAGAAACTAAGCACAGGCAGTCGGAGGCGGCTCCCACTTCCGACAGCACAACTTACTGCGAAACCAACTACAGCCGCGATGATGGGTTTGGAGAAGTTGGCAAATGCGTCTGTGAGGTCCTTGAGAAAGGCGCGCTGGTGGGCCGCTGCCGTGGAGATCTGCACCAACTCGTTGAGATCCATCCCGGCTGCACCATAAAACGGATTAGCCAACGTCGTGCCTCCATTAGATTAGATGAGAGGGGGGTCCGCCAGTGGGACCCTGGCGCGGATTTTCATGACGTTTCAGGGACTTGGAAACAAGAACGACAGCGGACATCCCCCTGTGTATCAAGTCCGTGGGGAATCAGATGGAGTTGAGATGGCAGTTGCTTGGGTGGGAAATCATCGACTGCCGTGCGCGGCGCCAACGACGAGAGTGTGCAGATGCACGTGGAAGGGTTGAAAGAAAAAGCAAGTGAAGCCGAGGAAGACGAGAAGAGGACAGAGATCCGACGACGGGGGTAAGCTTGTTGCGCCCCCTCCAGACATGGTTTTCTGGAGCCAAACTCTGAAATCTGTCTCGACCGGTATGAGGAGACTTGCAAAACGTACCACAGAAAGGACCTTCTGGGCCACCGGTGACGACAACGGCGCGGACGGTGTCCAGGGCATCGAGATGAGCCAGAGTCGAAACAAGTTCGCCGATCATGACCTGAGAGAAGGCATTTCTCTTGGCTGGACGGTCAAATCGGACGAGGGCGACGCCCTTCTCGGAGTCGACCGTCAACTTGAGAGTGGTGAGGTTCTCCATGATTTCTCGGGAGTCGGTTGAGGTTACCGCAGGAATAGGACCACAAGAAGAAAAAAAGAGTTTGGGGCTAGCGGATCACCGGAGTGCAACAACTGATTAAAAAACGTGGAAACTTGGAGGTAAGACGAGGCGACTCAGGCGAGAGAGGGGCAGTGTTGGTGTTGATGGCTTGTTGAAGCAGCGTGCTCAACACATGGCAGAGAGACAAAAGAAGTCGTCGGATCTTTTCTTCTCCCGGGTCTTGCTTTCTTTCTCCCGGAACCCTTTTTCTTCTTCGCCAGCAACAACATCGCCGCACTTTATTAGAGAGTGCCACCCTGTTATGACCGAATTCGGCCGAGGAGAGTGTCAACCTAGAGTAGCGTCACATCTCGGCTGGGGGTGGACTCGCAGTCGCAGAAAAGAACAAAACTGGCATGAGGGTCGTTCAAGGGAGAGGGGTGGGCGGCCAAACGGTCGACAAGCATCATGAGCCGCGGAAGCCAGGGTTACCCCCGGGACGATGTGCAGACAGGGCACCATCCATGGCAGAAGCAAGGCACAACCCGCACAGGCGCCTAGGTTCCCTCTCCTTCTCCTCCTCCACGATCGCGGCACGTAATGGATGGCACATGTCGACTGATTGACAACAACTTTGTCAGCCCCCCTGGACATATCCATCTTCAAGACCTCCGTCCTCCACTGCCGTGCCCCTTGTTACATCCCACGGCAACGCCTGGCAAGGTGCTCCATCGACAAAACAGAAGGCGACAGCTGCCGCATTGGGCGGATCTGGTCCGGATGGACCTCCGTTTTTCCCGGATTTGGACGTCTCGTCCGGCATGGCCCCGTCGGACGGCCAGCGGTCCTGTTACCGCGGAATGGAGACGGTCGTTACGACAAAATTTCTGCCCACATCTAAAGGGGAGGAGGCGGATTCTCGACTGCTCCAGATGCTCCCTTGGCGACCTTGCCTGTCACAACGGAATATAGCCTCCCTCTACTCTTTCGCGCTTGCATCCATGGTCGAGGATCCGCTTCTCCGTACACTCCGTACAGAAACTGCTTTCGTTCATCGAGGGACCCCGATCACATCCATAATCTTGCAAGGTTCCTTGTAAGTGACCCCGTCTTTGCCTACACTAGTTCATCACAGACTCACCCGTTCTCCACACTATCTAAAACAAATGTCTGCATAGGAAGGAGCTGAAAGAAGCAAAGAGTCCAGCCCTGATATCATCCATGGACCATGCCATGGCGGACGTGGGGCTCTGGGAACATGGAACCTTGTTTGAACACGGAGCTTGAGGCAATCTAGGCAGGTTTTTGGCGAAGTTACCAAAACGAAGAATGCACTCCCCCACAAGGCCGAGCAGGGTCTCTGGCGCTTCTCTGTTTCTCAGGGACACTGGCGCACGAACACACAGACGCGATGGTCCAAGTGAGGAGATATATCTGGTTCAAGGAGCCCACCTCTCAAGTACGAGGCGTGTTACTGGTAGGCAACATCACTGCAGGGTATCAACATCCAGAAGCTCCTCATCATGGTTCCCTCGCGTTCGTTCCACTCGCTGGAAAACTTGTCCCTGGCGGACAGAGTTCTCTTCAACCAATTCAGCAGAGGACCGAGCGATGTGATACCCTACCACGTCGTCCACCACGCCTTCGAGTCCATCGCGGCAGCACATCCTGACGCCACGGCTGTCCGAAACTACGATGGCACGACCATCACATACCGGGAGCTCAACCGCAGGGCCAACGTGCTCGCCAACGAGCTCAGAGGAACATACGGCCTCAGGAAAGGAGACCGTGTAGTCCTCGTCTACTCTCGCTGCATCGAAATGGTCGTCTTCATCTTTGCTGTTCTCAAGGCTGGTGGTCAGTATGTCCCTCTCGATGGTGGCATCATCCCCGAAGACACACTCGGCTACGACATTGTCGACTCCAACGCGCCGGTTGTGCTGTGCCTTCCCAAGTTCAGGGAGAAGGTGCTGCGCAGCATCCCCTCTGAAAGGCAGGACCTTGTCAGGGTGGTTGACCTCGACGGGAACAGTTGGCTGTGGAAGCACGGCAACAATGGACACCCCGGTGTCATTGTCAAGCCAGGGGATGGAGCCTACGTGATCTACACCTCGGGCACTACCGGGCGACCCAAGGGAGTGGATGTGAGACACGAGGGCGTTACCAACACCCTTCTAGCGGAGCCTTCCAAGCTGGGCATCCGCGTCGGAAAGAACGTAGCGCAACAGTTGAACGTCGGGTTCGATATGTGTAAGTCAAATGTCTCAAACTCTATTTTTCTAGTGTCCGACCACGCTGACGCGGCAATGTGATACGTAGGCGCGTGGGAGATTCTCGGCACGATGATGAACGGAGGAACACTTCACATCAGAGGCAGCGGCAATGATCTCTGGACGGATTGCCTGCAGCGTGTCGACACTGTCATCGCGACACCATCCGTGGTCCTCAAGCATATGCCCAGGCGTGAGGACTTCCCCAACATCAGGACCATTGCAGTCGGCGGCGAGCCCTGCCCATTGGCCCTCGCCGAGCAGTGGGCGCCCTTCGTCAAGTTCTGGAACGTATGCGGTCCTACCGAAATCAGCATTCTCAACACCGCGCATCTTCATAAGCCGGGCAAGACTTTGTCGATTGGCAAGCCTAACCCCAACACCAACGTCTACGTTCTCGACGAAGATGAGAACCCTGTCAAGATTGGCGAACCTGGCGTCATGTGGGCCGGCGGCCCAGGCGTTTCTAGGGGGTATCTCAACTTGCCGGAGTTGACGGCACAAAGATATAAGGTCGACAAGTTCGCAAAGGATGGGTAAGTTTTGCGCCTCTTTTTTATCCCCGTTCTTGCGGCCGAGACTTGAGAGAAGAGTACGCTAACAGGTCAACCCAAACATAGTCGTATGATGTTCAACACTGGCGACCTCGCCCGCTGGCTCGAAGACGGTAGCTTGGAGCCCCTCGGCCGAAAAGACGACCAGGTCAAAATTTCTGGTTTCCGCGTCGAGCTCGATGGCGTCTCTCGCGCTATTGAAAAATGCCCTGGCGTTGTCAAGGGATGTGCGCTGAAAATCGACGATCGTCTGTGGGGCTTCTACTCTGCCCCTGCGCCGATCGACGAAGCTCAGCTGAAGACTGTCGTCGGCGAGGGCCAACCGTTCTACGCCGTCCCGACCGTCTGGAAGTACCTCCCCATCATCGAGCTAACCCCCAACGGCAAGGTCGACAAGCGGGCCCTCCGCGACATCGCCTCCGGCGCGGCCCAGGTTCCGCCGCCGCTGCCTCTGGCCGATATTCCGACGGGCATGTCAACGCCCCAGGAATCGTCGAGCGCCTCGTCCATCAAGACGGCCGTAAGCCCTACCAGCGAAGGCGGTTTCACCCTCGTGGACTCTCGCACCTTCACCGTCGTCGACTCTCAGAGAAACATCGACCTGGAGAAGACAGCCGCATTCGTCGAGGAGGAGGCCGAGAAGGAGGAACAGGAGTACGAGCTCCCTTCCAAGAAGGGCTTCCACGGCTGGAGATGGATCCGCCACCGCGGACTCAACGCCTACCGCAAGCTCTTTGGCGTCATCTTCGTCTCCAACCTCGCCGTCTTTGTGTGGATGCTGTACGAGAGCCGCAACAGCAACTTCTCCCTGCCCCTGAACCACCTGGCCACCGCCGTCGCCGCCAACCTCCTCGGCGCTGTCCTCCTGCGCCAGGACTACGTCGTCAACTTCATCTTCTGGCTCTGCTCCCGCGTGCCCACCTCCATGCCGCTCGCCATCCGCAGACACTTTGCGCGTGTCTACCACAATGGCGGCGTCCACTCGGGCTGCGCCGTCTCTGCCACCGTGTGGTGGGTCATCTTCACGGGCGCCGCAACCGGCAACTTCATCGCGCCGCAGTCCCTCTACTCCGTCAACCTCCTCACTTTGGTCCTAACCTACCTCATCCTGCTCCTTCTCCTCATGATTCTAGTCATGGCCTACCCCACCATCCGCGCCAAGATGCACGACCAGTTCGAGTGGACGCATCGCTTCGCAGGCTGGTCCGCCCTCGCCCTCGTATGGGCCCATGTCATCGCGACCGCAGCCTCTATGTCCGTCGAACCCCTCGGCCCGGCTCTGGCCAAGACCCCCGCGCTCTATCTCGTGGCCCTCACCTCACTCAGCATCGCGCTCCCTTGGATGCGACTTCGCCGTGTCAAAGTCGTCCCCGAGCCGCTCTCCAAGCACGCCGTCCGCCTGCACTTTGACTTCTGTACCCCGGGACCATGCACCTCGCGCGGCGTCCGCATCACGGATAGACCCATGGTCGAATGGCACGCTTTCGCCGCCATCCCTGAGCCGAGCGGCAAGGGCTTCTCCATCGTGGTCTCCAAGGCCGGCGACTGGACCAAGCGCATCATCGAGAACCCGCCCACCTCGATCTGGACACGCGGCACACCCGCCTCCGGCGTCCTTGCCGTCGCGCCCCTCTTCAAGAAGATGGTCCTCGTGGCAACGGGCTCCGGTATTGGACCCTGTCTGCCTGTTCTCATGGAGCGTCGGGTCCCCGCACGCGTCGTTTGGTCGACGAAGAACCCGCTCAAGACGTACGGCCAGGGCGTCATGGATTTGATTCTCAAGGCGGACCCAGACGCGTTGATTTGGGATACGGATGAGCGCGGTAGGCCTGATTTGGTGCAGTTGGCGTATAATGTGTATAAGGAGAGCGGGGCCGAGTGTGTTGCGATTATTTCCAACGGGCCTACTGTGAATAAGTTTGTGTATCGGATGGAAGCGAGGGGGATTCCTGCGTTTGGACCGATTTGGGATTCATGAGCGTTGTTCATGTCATCTTTTTCGACGTTACTGTTTTGTTATTTCTTGGGCGGGCTTCTTCTGTGTCTTCGATCATACCAAAGTCGTTTCATTGTTCTCGTATAAATTAGTTCTTAGTCTCAGCCTTCCTTTGTATCTTTGGGGTGATGAGATCGTCAAATACCGAATCGAATCCATAATCATCCTTGATGTCTCATCATTGTGCTTTCTTTATTCCCTCCTATTGTGACATACAGTTGAGTTACACGTTCTGGATAAGCATAATTCTCACTTGAGAGAGCGTCGCGATCCCCGTAGACGAGTTTCACGAGATGCCGGTAGTGCTTCTGGACTCCGCTGCTCATGTGGGTTGGCCTCAGGAGGTTTTGTATTTCCTCAGCTAAAGTAGACGAAGCTCGCCCTCTAGAATAAGTACAATCAGCATATTCTTGTTGCGAAGACAGGGATGCCGAAGGGCCAGAAGGTCAGTAGCTGAAAGTCACTACAGCAACACGGAGCGAAATACACCGGGAGACCCACAATTCCCGTCTCCTACAAGTGGGGGCCCGGCCGGAGTCGGAGACGTTCATGTAAGGTATTGTAATGTGCTTTTGCCATAAAAAGTGCCACTGGAGTTGGCTGTATTATCTGTAGTCTTCCTTCGATGGTTCTGTGCTTCAAAGCCACGATGGTTGCTTACCTTTTTCCAGGACGCCTTTTCTTACATGTACGCAGATGAAATGCCGCTCTTCGGAAATCACATCATCCAAAGCGTGTCAGTCAGGTCAGTCACAGACCCTTTCAACTGCAGACTCGAATAATTTGAGTGAAACAAGGTTTCCGCGAACCGTCAACTCCCTGGCTACTTAGTAGCGTACTATGCACGAATAAGTTGAGTCCTTATCAACACGCCCGGGGGAGACGGCTGGAACACGTATTCAGCTGAGGTATCATGGCAGGATGTTGAAGCGAATACTGTTCAAGTTGAGTAGCGTTCCGTGCCGCCTTCCGCAGGGACTTCCCTAGCCTCCTTCTTCCGGTCCGGTGGGATGAAGATCTTGGCGGCTCGCAGGCCTGGAGGTGTAGCATTGTACAAGGAACAAGGTGGCATGCACGCTCACGACGTCAACCTACCCATCCGGATACAAGCTTTTCGGCACTGAAGCCCCCTGCAATATTTCCAATTTCGGCAAGTATAGTATTCGTATATTCCCCTGGGCTGGATGTCGCGAGAGTCATGTTGCTGACTGATTCCAGATGCTGAACTCCATACATGTAGCCACTTCAAGAGGGCTTGAGGGTAGCTGACCGGACAAACAAGTTTTTCGAAGTGGACAACCAGAGAAAAGAGTGTCTGAGTCAATACTCACAATGAAGTGGATGACTTTCCACCTTTATTATCCCCACGGGAATCGTTTCCTAAATAGGCATGTTGGCATCGTTAAGAATACGAATACTAAAGTTTTCAACACACAGGTCAAATCGTCCAATTGACGAGCCTTAACACAACGGTCACTGCGCCTCATGATGCACGACAGCGGGGGAGAACGCACCTTCCTGCGAGAACTGAGTTCTGTCACCCGGCTATCAAACCTACAAGGCTGCAATCAGTTCTCTGACTTTTGGCAGCTTGACGATCCAGTTCACACAACTAACTATCCCAACCACGGAGTGCTGCGAAGTCTCAGAGAGATCTTCGCTCCCTTATGATGTCCTCCGCATCATCTCGGTGGCGAGACCGAAGCCAGAGATAGATCTGGAACTTGTTCAACCTCAAGTTCAGCCCTTCAAGGCGGAACAGGACAAATACGCGGAAGAAGGCAGCTGAATCGCAATCTGCATCCATAGGCTTACGTCGCCCTTCCCACCGGAATGAGCCTCAGCCGGAACGTCTCTAGAACCACTTCATCCCATGTTTCGCGACGGGTTGGCCGTGGGTGGTTCGTCGCTGACATTTCGTGTCATTCGTACTAGGCCCGAGCTGATCTGAGTTGTATGCTGACGTTATATCCACTTTCTCGAGCAAGCCCGCAATCTGACGAAAAATCCCATCTTTTGAAACGATCTGCGGAGGGGCGAGATAAAAATGTTCAATGTTCTGAGGCACTCTGCGGTTGAGAGTTTATTGCTTTTCACCCCAGCGGCCCATGCAGATCCCACACGGACGCACACCTGCGCTCCGCTTCCATGACACCCAGTCCTGACATCGACTTGTCAACATAGGGCAGAAGGGGAACAATGACAGATCATCGAACATGTTTGACCGCAGGGGGCTAGACAAGGACGCGGCGGGTGCATAGCCCGGAAAGTTTCGCAGAGAGTCATTTATGGCCGCGTTTACATGTACTTACTGTTTGTTGTTCGCCGCTGATGGCAACGAACCAAAATGGTCCTCACGCGCGCGCGAAATGTCCTGCAGTCTTGTTCGCATCCCCGTATCCGTTCCTTCTTCTCGCCGGAAAAGGTCTCTGCCTATTTTCTTGCGTGCTTACTTTCTTCCTGCACGTCACGCCAGCCTCTTTGATCTCTCTGTTTTTCAATCTAATCTTCTCTCACTCGAAACTTGAAAGAAAAGGACCCAGCTGATCTGTTCTTTCTAAATCTCGAAAGTTCGAATCGAAACGTCCTTTCATCAACAATTTCCCAAGAGCGCGCTAGACCATGTCAACGCGCTCGACGCAAACCGTCCTAGAGACGCCGACGATGCTGAGGAAGAGATCAGGCTTCCTAGTTCTTGCCGAATATGACAAAGCCGGAGCCCTCAAGACCAAGTATATCGAGTCGGCTCAGATTGCCGGATCATCTAGGGTTGATCTCACGGTAAGCTCCGCGAATAACATGGAGGACCCCTGGTCCTACTCCTTCCATTGATGCCCTGGAGGAAGACAAGAAGAGAGTTTGCATGTGATCTGACACTCATTCGCGTAGCTCCCGCCCAAGAGAAAGAAGCCTTGGCAAGAGCTTCTCGAAATATTCTTGCCAGATGGCTACCCGCATAGCGTAACGGACGACTATGCTGAATATCAGATTTATGTGAGTAAACACTGATGCAGATAAGGGTGCGTCCGGTCTAGCTCATACTCAAGCAGGACTCTCTTCAAGCTTTTGCTGGCACGATTGCCGGCATGATTTCATCGCGTGCTGTTTGGCAAGGTAAGAACTTCTCTGCGCTACCCCGGCTAAATATACCCTACATCAAACGTCGTTGTGTGGTTGCTAGTGTGTCGTCTCGTAGGTACCGTATGCTGATAATTCGATTAGGTCTTGGCGTTGGCGACTCATTAGCATCGCCAACCGGGGCTATGCTCATCCAAGTCACTCGAGAGTCCATGGGAAGACTCGCAACAATCACATTTGCTCATCTATTTGCAACCTCTATCGAAGCAGAATGCAAGGCATATCGCATGGCCTGCGACCTGTTGACTGACACAGCAATGGTTCTGGACTGTGCATCTCCCTATTTCCCTCAGGAAGCCAGATTTCTGGTTCTCTGTCTCTCCAGCATCTTGTACTCCGCATCCGGCGTCGTTGGGAACGCATCAAAAAGCAGTCTCAGTGGCCACTTTGCCAAGTGGAACAATTTGGGGGAGCTTAATGCTGTAAGTGTTGAGACTTAGCATAATAAAGACGTATGCAAGATTGTGGTTGCTAACAGTACATAGAAAGATGCCAGCCAAGAGACAGCCATTTCTCTGATAGGAATGCTTGTAAGTCGACAGCCAAGATGCCCATATATTCGAGCCCACGTTACTAACAGATGTATACTTAGACGGGAACGTGTCTGTTGTATTTCCTGACCGACGAGACACTGTCGTGGATTGTGCTCTTTATCCTACTGGGCGTCCACCTACTTCTCAACTGGAGGGGCATTCGAGCAGTACACTCACGTCAGCTGAATCGCCAACGCGCCAACATTGCTTTATCAGCATTGTTCTCGAAAGACGAAGTCCTCACACCTCTGAAGGTTTCCCAAAGAGAACTTATCTTCGAGAGACGTGGGGGTGAGGTGTTCCGCTGGAACTCAGGACCAGTGTTTGGCCGCTGCAAGTACGGAGTACCCCTAAAGACCCTGCTTGAGGCTTTGGCCTCTGGGAAGAGCCACGAGATGTCTTTCCAACTTTCAAGTGTTGACCTGTACACACTGATGGACGTTTTCGACGGCGAGCAGTACATTCTCTGGTGTCAAGTATCAGTCACCTCCAACGATGCAGCCTCCAGAATCAAAGTTGTGGTTGTCCTGAAAGAGGGCGTGACGCCGAGGTCACAGCTGAAAGCCTGGTTCCATGGTCTGTTGCTGGCCAGAAGACTGAGCGGACAGGAAGAGACGAACTTGTTGCGAGCTGAATTCGATCAACAAGCAATGTTGGGCCACGTGGAGGAGAGTTTGCAAATTGCAAACGAAAAGTACGAGCTGTACGCCAGGAGACTGGCGTCTGCAGGCTGGAACATCGAGGTTCCCGTGCTGGAGACCCGGGCAGGCTCTCGCATTATTCGGGAGCCTGACGAGATGAGAGCGCACTGAGGAATTATCCCGTCGGCCGCAGGGGTTGAAGAGATGATCCGGATCTAGATAGGCTCGGGCAAACACACAACCGTTAGATTTGGTCTGAAGTTAAAACATGCAGCATAGCGTCACAGATATTTGCAATATTATCAGGTTTGCCTGAAAGAGCTACGTCTTACACATTTCTGTGAGATGAATCTGATGATTTGCAGTACATAAGGTAGCCCGTCCAGGTAGATATGCTAGAATTGATCAGCAGATTACCACCTTGATGATGCATTCTGAGCCAGATGCGAACAACGTTTGCGACTTATTGCTGCAACCTAAAAGGATAACCCCAGAACTCTACGCGAACGACACGTGGAGTCTTCGAAGTTGTGGGAACACCAAACACTGGCAGATGCGTAGTTGGCAGCGACAGCCCACGCCACACCGATCAGCGCGGCCCGGATGTCTGCCGGCCATTCTTTAGTTATTATCCCTTCTTTTTGCATTATTTGAAATTGGTGAGGTTATTCTGCTCAGTAGACTTGACCCTCTAACGTGCACGTAGGCCTCCCGGCTGTGCTTAACTTACGACGATGCAAATTAAGGTCGCTTTCGCGTTAGGGGGTTTTAGGGGTCTTTACGTTGTTAGTTTATGCTCAGGCCAATCTCGCTATCGGTAATTTGATGATCATCTTGGTCCCGTCTGCGACGCTCATCAGTCCCGACACCCCGTTCAATCCGTCCCGGTTCCCTGTGTTCCTGGTGTCAAGCGCTGCCGCGACTTGGCAAGCCAATGCGCCAAAACGCCATGGCGGTGACCGTGCTGGTCTCCGTCTACGTACTCCATACGTAGTCAATGGCCGCATTGCTCACTGTGTTGGCCCGACTCGTTCCGTGGCTGGGTTCCTTGGAAGGGGGCCAAGTTTTTGGGGGAAGGGATAAGTAGACCCGCTCGTATCAAATCTCGCATTCGAGAACGGATGCGACTCGTGAATGCGAACGCGAAGAGTACAGCCCCTAGACGACTCGCCAAACATCACCACGCATGGTAATTCTGGAACGGCTGATGTATGAGACACGTGAGCTGACAATGTCCATGCCTTTCTTGACCCTTTAGAACCGTGACTGGACATCATTGGTCGAGCTCTCAACCCCGGGTTAGAGTGTTGGGTTGAGACGGTTCGGACATTGAAATTGTTCCTACTAGGGACATTAAACCTTGAAGCGCAAGCCACCGTACGGAGTACAAGGCACCGGGAGACATGTACGGATACGCAGTCGCGACCTTAACTTCGCGCCTCTTTAGGATTCCGTGTGCGCATAGATAAAGAGGGATGTCCGACCACCAAGCCGTATACATGACGACACATCATCCATTCCTTGACTTTTCCCCTTAGCTTCGTTTATCGTACATCAAAAATGAGAAACCCAACTACGGCTTCGCGGCCGAGCACCGGTCAGCCAATCGAGATCCGCATTAGAACTACAGAATCCTGGGCTGCTGAATTTCGAGCCAAGGAGGCATTGTTGCCCAGAAGCAAGTCATTTCACCAGCTTTCACCCCGCGTAGAAGTCAGACCTGCAGAGACCCTTCCGCAGAGCAAGTCTCATCACCAATTGCCTCGCCCGGAGAGATCTCAAAACCCGGTGCAACTGCAGGCCTTCGAGTGGAATCTGCCCGCCGACCACAAGCACTGGCGACGGCTTCGGCGCGCATTGCCGGCACTGAGATCCGTTGGGGTGAACAGCCTATGGCTACCGCCCGGAAGCAAGGCCAAGGACCCTGAGAGTAACGGCTACGACATTTACGACGCCTGGGATCTAGGAGAGTTTGATCAAAAGGGCTCAGTACCCACAAAATGGGGGAGCAAGGGAGACCTTGTGTCTTTGGCCGCGGACGCGGAGCACCATGGCATTGGGCTGGTCTGGGACGCTATTCACAACCATCGCGCCTATGCTGACGGCACTGAGATGATAAAGGTTGTCGAGGTCGATCCACGTGGTAAGCTTTATCTATCATATTCCGCTATTGTTAGTTTTCGACTACTTACACATGTTTTAGATAGACGGAGAGATATCACCGATGTTTATGAAATTGAGTCATGGACTAAATTCGACTACAAAGCTAGAGGGGGGAAGTACAGCAAGTTCAAATACAACAAGTCGCATTTCAACGGCACAGACTGGAACCAGCAAAACAAGAAACGCGCCATCTACAGGTTCGTAGAAGAAGGCAAGAACTGGCACCAAGACGTCGGCGACCTCCAAGGGAACGCCGACTACCTGATGCTCGAGAACCTCGACTACACCAACCCCGAGGTCGTCAAAGAGCAGCATCAGTGGGGCAAGTGGATTGTGGATGAGCTCGGGCTCAAAGGCTTCCGCGTGGATGCCGTACAGCACATCTCATGGAACTTCATCAGCAAATGGGCCGAGTACTTGAGGAAGCCAGCGAATCGCAATGATCTCATGTTTATTGGAGAGTTCTGGCACGGAGACGTGCGCGTCTTAAACAATTGGTTGGAGCACATGCCGTCATTCTTCAGCCTCTACGATGTGCCTCTCATGTACCACATCGAAAGATTGTCATGGCACCGTGACACCGACTTGAGACAAGTGTTCAAAGACACATTGGTGGAGCAACGGCCAAACAATGCTGTCGTAAGTCTGTTAGATATCCACAAATTTGATGTCCTTAATAACAATTTACAGACATTCATTCGCAATCACGACACCCAGAAGGGTCAGCAAATGGACACTCCAATCTGCAAGGAGTTCATGCCCTATGCATATTCCATGATTCTCCTAAGGCGCGATGGTCACCCATGTGTCTTCTTTGGGGACCTGTACGGCATCGAACTTACCCATCCCGAAGCGCCTATCCAAGACCTTCCCAACCTTCTGTTGGCCCGAAAGCTTTACGCTTACGGAGAGCAACAAGACTACTTTGAGCGGTCCGACTGCATCGGATGGGTCAGACGCGGAACTGACGAGAGACCTGCCGGTATGGCCGTTGTCATGAGCTGGACACAGGCTGACCATACCGATACTCGGTTGTCCATGTCAGTTGGTGTCGACCACGCTGGGGAGATCTGGACCGATGTCCTCGCAATGGAGTCAGCCGCAGTTACGATTGACGAGAACGGCATGGGATCTTTCCACTGCCCGAAGAACAAGATGGCTTGTTTCGTGAATGCTGACGCCAAGGGGAGAAAGAAGTTCCCAGTCAAGTTCGACTCTGACTTTCACAGCCTTATTGCATAGAGCGATCGCAGCACAAGACTTGAGGTCACAGAGAAAGCACGACATCACAATATTATAGACATTTTTTACATATTTCAGTAGCATTTATCAGCGGAGACATAGCCTAGACAGCCATCTTATACAATACCCCCAGCCATGTCATCCGTTTCCCATTCACCTTCTATTGTTTTAATTGTATGTTTCCAGAAAACTCGTAACTTTGCGGTGACAGTCAAATGATACGTTGTAGCTAACATACATGTAAGGTAATTGATGTCTCAAATGCTTGTGTTTTGGTCCACAATGATGAATCGGGGAGCTAGCAGAAATAACGAGTCTTGCATGATTCTTGGACAAATAAGAAATGCATCATTGACAACAAGTGTCTCGTGTGATGTACAGAGTCTATGCTAACGACCGACTATTGTTTGTTGGAAATATGAGTAGGTACATGGAGGGATATCAAAGGCCATTAAGTTCTAGGTAGATTGTCATTCCCTCCAACTTTCGAACATGTGAAAAATCAGGCCTACCTTCAAGGCCTTTCTCTCCAGCATCTGTATATTAAGGTGGCTCAATTCGCAATCATTGAGTGCATGTAAGCTTCGTACCATATTTGCGTCTGCACTGCTGATGTGGGAACTGAGAACCGATAGTCATTGAGAACGATTGCCGCAACTGTACCGTATGAGTAATAAAATTAAAACCCCCCCGTGCTCAGTACCACAGTAGGCTACATTTGAACATTTCTGAAGCTGAGAATTGAACTATAACGTTTGAATAGTATTAGATCTTGGAAAACGGCTTGCAGATGACTTACTACTTATGTAATGCGATACTGCGTGCTAAGTATACTAGAATACCCTCGTCCTTACGCAGCCGATGGGTCAGCAGGGGCCGTCTATTGTGGAAGGCGCTGCACAATCTCCCTTACAGTCTTGTAATCGATCCTCGTATGGCAGAGTATGCCGCTTTGAACCAAGCGAATAATCTCACGAACTCTATCAAAAAAGCAATCGCCCATGCTACAATGAATAGATAGAAACCATGAGGTATGGCGTCCGCGAATATCAGAGCCCAAAGGACAAGTCCGGCCGCATATGGGATCAGCGTGAAAAAAAGAAGTTTCCAAGGCTTGACGCCAAGCGCCGCTGCTATCTCGTGAGGTCCTAATATATCAGACGTGTCTGATGGCTAGTTTGTCAGGTGGTCAGTCATACACTCCCATAGGCTGACCAACTGGAACCTTGCGTAAAGAGTTGGTGGCAACGTCAGCTTACAGTAGAGGCAGGCCTCGGTTCGTACGAATGTTCGTAAGCAGGAGAACCATCCTTTGCATATGTCTCGTTTTTATCCTGACTGCCTGAGCACTCTTTGGCAGCTTTAAATTGGGATGAAGGTCGGAACATTCAGGCATGGGAGTATTTGTAGGTGAATCTTTGGAAAAACCTGATTGAAAATTGGAACTTACATGAATAAACTTCGGCTGCTGTGATCGTGGGGAGAGCCAAGAGAAATAAAGGAACAAGCTGGCCAAAATTGGGCTTGATATCACCAAGCTGTAGGCTTGCGTCGTTGAAGAATTTCAGGAGGTTGGCTGTCCCAAAAGTGAAGTAGAAAAACAACCAAACAATTTCCCAGAGAAAACTGCTTTCCAGATGATTAACCCAGATTGACATCATCGTAAGATAATGCCCAAGTTGAAAAGCCTCAGATTCCGCTTTGATGGCATTTCTGAGAGATGTGACTTTTTCTGAAGCCTGTCTCAGGAAATCTTCGTATGCGGCAGGCGGGAACAGAATATTCAGCAGGGCGGACTGCCAGAATTTGTCTTGCCGATTGCGACGTGACGGGAAGTAAAGTTCTATGATCCTTCGAAAGTATCCAAAGACGAGGATACATATCAGTATGGATAAGTTGAAGATGATGATGACTTCGTCGGAAAATGAGACGTAGTTCGGCCTTTCTTGATCAACTAGCCTGAAGTGCTTTCTGGCACATTTGACAGAAATGTGTCGGTTGAAACGAAATGTGTCGGTTGAAACGAAATGTCACAGAGTCTGAAATGATCATGCATCTGATCGTCATGGCTAGGAAAACCACCATCATAATGGTCCGGAATATCGTCATGCGTTTGTGTTGATCAAAATACTCCCATAGCACTGAAAGCGAGCAGAGATGAGTGATGCATGAGAAGTAGCCAAGTCGCGTCGCAATCTGGAACGAATAAGTCGAGAGGCTCTCATCCAGGCCATGCACTCCGTCGAATATCAACGTTGTTGCCAGCATGAGCGCCATACCGGTGATAAGTTGCTGGTCGCTCATTGATAGCATGAAAGCCTGGAAAGCACGAATGCGTTGCTCCTGATCCTTTTGACCGCTGGTCGACGGCACCTTGCGACGACGTATATCGTCGATTGGGTTGTACCGAGTCTGATGCAGCGCGTTTGTCGCATATGCTACGATGATGGCGATCATATTCATGATAATCGAAAAACAAAAGGAAGACACAATCTGCTCGAGTTTAGGGTGAGTCAAGATTCCTGTTAGAGCATATTGTTAAATCTTACCCCCCAGCCCGCTATATCAGGGTCCGGTACATC
The DNA here is from genome assembly GCF_030913485.1 of Colletotrichum godetiae. NCBI lineage: Eukaryota > Fungi > Ascomycota > Sordariomycetes > Glomerellales > Glomerellaceae > Colletotrichum > Colletotrichum godetiae. The sequence goes on from NW_026851352.1 coordinate 70,830, forward strand.
TTCGTCCGGCATCCGTTCGCAATCCCCTCTCTCTACTAAATAGTCCATCCCCATCTTGGCGATTGAGTCTACTAGGCGGGCGTAGAAGTTGTCTGGGTTGAAGAAAGATAGAATAGAAACGGGGATGGCTTGAGCTGGAGTGAAACAAACGAGAGTCAAGGTGCAACAACCAAAAAGAAAAAAAGAAGAGAAAAAAATCGGGAATGAGTGCGGTTTCAATTGCTATTGTCACATCGATCGTAACATCTTCACAGTACCTTCACCGCCCTTTTCCAGAGAAGTATGCCTTGCTGGCCTGGGGAGCCTGGGGCGAGCACAGAAGTACTACCAGACTCTTACCGAGTTACCATGCAATGGAAGTAGAAAAGGCTCCAAGCCTCGGACGCCAGGGGCTATGGCATCCGCGCATGATCGAGATGAAATCTTGAGCATGGTGACGTGCAAAGGACCATCCTCCTGAATGGTGATGTCAAGTGGCGAAAGAACAGGAAAATAGAGAAAGCAGCTTCTGTCCCCGTACCTTGTGGAATGTAGAATCTGGAATCAAGTCACACGCAAACACACTGCGAATTGTCACACACCCCTCATGCGAGCAACAGTGGCACAGTGGCAACCAGACCAGAACGCCTATCGCTCAGCTATGCCCATCCCTGGTCAAGCTAAGAATCCCTTCGTGTACTGCACCTCTTGGTTGTACTCATACTAAGGGAGGCCTCCAGCGGAAGCTATTCGGTCTCACAGGCTGAGACATTACTATTGATGTCATGGCCTAGTACCAACTTGAGGAAGCCTGACCCCATTTCGGTGCAGAAATCAAGAAATGGCCAATTGTTTCTCGCAGAATAGAACCCTACTGTGGTCAGGCACATCAAGACCGAAGGAGAAGATGGAAGACGTGTCAATGATTCCTCTGGTTGCCTTATACTAAGCCCGACGCAATAGTTTTGTCATTTCATGGTCTTAACAGCCTCAGATCTCCAACAATCATGCGCATAAAAATGCTTTTGGTGGATTTCATGCTAACCCCGTAAACGGGATTGGGTACAGTGTAGAGAAAAAAGGAGGTAAAATGGAAAGAAGGCACAGGCGGGGGGTGACGAAGTAAAAGCATAAGTATTCCTCCGATCCATAGGTACGCGGTGTCTGTCACTCCTATTCTGTCCACGTTTATGTACTCAAACTGCCCACGTCATGACCAGAGTCATGAACAAGGAAGATAGTGATAAATCTTTTGCTTAATTTTGTTGCTTTAGACCAAATCTCTGACTCCGTACATGCGGTTGAAGGACTGCTTTTTGAATCTAAAGGTAGGTAAGCAAGGAGGAGAGGTTGGGCCAAAGGTGTGGCTCGTGTGGCAGTGCGCTTGACAGATAATCGGATCAAAAAGAATCAACGAATGATTGCTGGAAGGAATCAAGAACCTCATTCGGCTAGTGTAAAGCTGTCCTCGGGATACCCGCATTATTGCTCAAACACCCTTCAAAAGGGGTAGGCTTGAGCAACTACTGGAATTCTCTTCGGAGCACCCGCGGACATCAAATTGCAACACCAACAGAATGAACCGGCTTCATTTGATTCTTTGGCCCACGAGGCAGGTGAGTTTTCAGCCTCTGAGTTCAAATCGACGCAAACCACCGGCGTCCAACAGCAACTTCATTTAAGAGTTGTCGTTATGGCTCCAACCATGTATGATCCCACCGCCCGTCACGTAACCTTTGTTATATAATCACCGATACCCATACTTTACTCGCTCACAATACCTATTTCAGAGTGAGCCTCGTAACTATTCCCTACTTCTGATAATAACCGTTCTCTATCACACATCATGATGCCCACATTATGACCATACGACAAGAGTCTAAGGGTTAGACAGGGTTATCCGAGCCGGAAGATGCTGCAACGAAAGACCTGGCATTTATGATGAGTGGCCCGCGCATCCCGATCGATGGCGCAATGAAGAATAATCGTATTGCGGAAAACGACACCGCCAACCGATGGCGGCGTACCAGGGGTTAACTTCATTAATATCAGGTTAGGCTCTTTCGCCATCTTAACAGATTTTACTGCTGTTGATCTTCCCTTGTGTCTTATTGTGTTCGTTGTTGTCGTTCTTGTTGTTTGGCGCCTCGACGGTACCGAAAGCACCAAAGAATCCCGTTGAGACTGGAGAAATTCAGCCACAATTATAAGTTAAAGGCTTCTCCACGCGAACACAATTGGAGAGATGGTAGTGACAATTGGATCTGGCTCGCTACTATTTACGCCATCTTTTTTTTTTTTTTTTTTTTTTTTTTTTTTTTTTTTTTTCTTGCCTCAGTTGTCAGCCGTCTGACGCATTAAGCGACACCCAACTTCCCTCTCGCCTAATTTTTCTTGGCATCTGCTGTTAGTGAATGAGTGAGCCTACCACCAAATTACTAACAGCCGAAAACTCTTCACCTCCCCTTGCCGGAGCCCGCATCCGCGATGGCCTCACAGCCGCCGTCGGGCACCGGACTGATGTCGGCCGACCAAGCCGACCCCGAACCAGGCTCCGGGACACCTCCGGAGCCGAACCCCACCTCAAGAGCTAAGCGACGCCGCGACGCCGAGGCACAGCCGACCCGGCCCAGCCTAACGGGAAGCCAGCTTGATGCCACCACCGACGCCCCTACCTCGGCCGAGGGGCCCGCAGCCTCTACCGCATCTGCTCCGAGCGGATCTGCCACAGGGTCCGTCTTGACAGCCCTTGCAGAAGAAGCTAGACAGTACGAGGCACGGAAAGACGTCTTTCTGACCATTGCACGGTCCGTCGACAGCGTTGTCGCCAGCTTTGACGGTTCTAGAAAGCAGATCGCGAAAGAAGCCACTGCCTATGTCATTCAAACCCTCAAGAGACTGATCAATCACGAGACAAGCCCAATAGCGGCCCGGAGTTGGGCGGCTGTCGTCGCACCGATGGCGGGCAACACCACTGCGGCGACCCGGAGCGGCCAGAGCTGCCAGAGCTCTGCCCGCCCGAAGGCCACACTCCCCGCCGAGGATCAGCCGCAGGCGCAGCCGAAGGAGGACCTCCGCATCTTTGCCCGCGTCCCGGAAGAAAGCTTAGCGGCCGCTCGGAAGATCGCACCGTTCGCCGTACGACAGATCGTCTGTAAGGCCGTTGGCCTGGGGCTAGCGGACCTTCCCCACGTCTACCATATCAGCACAGGTTACTCTCTGAAGCCGCGAAACAAGCAAATACAGGAAAGACTACTTGCAAGTAAGGCAAAGCTGGCGGAATGCCTCGGCGCCCACCAGGTCGAGACGCCTATCAAGTGGTACACTTACGTTGTGCCGCGATGCCCAACAAAACTACACAGCATTGGCGGGGACGTCCTGGACCCAGCCACACTCGTTGAAGATGAGGTCTTCGCACAGACAGGACAGAAGCCTGTCCTTGCTGACCGTCCCGCCTTGGGCCCAACCCAGTCACGAACGAAATATCTTGGCTCATATCATTCACATCAGAGGTCACGCCCTTCAGGCTCTTCAACCAAAGCGGCAGATCTCTGCCCGTCAAGAAACGAAGGACGCTCATCCGACACGACCCCGGCTGCCAGGGCTACCACTCCAACCGGTTCTGCGGACGACGACCGATCTGCAGCAACTGCGGAAGACCTTCCGATTCACACGAAACGGGACCCTGCATGGCCAGGCCCCAATGTGCCAACTGCTGCGGCCCCTTCCAAGCCAGCACACAGACTGCCAGCGAGGCCCTCGGCGTAAACGGCGTCGTCTCCCTTCCCGGTCGAAAGGAGCGGGCTCGGATCCGGAAGGCCGGCCAGAAAGCATCGGACACTCTGTACAAGGCTACTCGATCCGACAGTAGCCAGGAGGCGGCAGGCGTCCCTACCTCCACCAGCCAGAACCAGCAACCCGGCGCCAAGCGCGCGCGCACGAGAACGCCCTCCGCAAGCTCGATCGTTTGCCTCGGTG
>NW_026851353.1:0-74642 GCF_030913485.1 Colletotrichum godetiae
AACCAGAAGACGAAGAGGTGAAGAAGGAGGCGTTCGGTAGCACACAGTCTCGCGAACTGGATACTACGATAAACGCAGGGCGAACCACAGTCCCGCGTCTTTGCTGCTGCAGATTCAGAGCTCCACACACGTACCGTGTACCTTACCTTACCCTGCCCATTATATTCCCCTCCCTCTTCTTTCCTTCGGAACAACGCTTTGGAAATTTAGCTTTAACAAGTCTTAATCTTCTTCTCGCCGTTGAAAGACTTTCTTCCCTCCCCCTTCCATCGGCGTTTCTTTTGTCTACGTCCTCCATCCATCCTCGCGCTTCCTCCCTTCAACATCACGTTCAACTACGCGGCTTTATCTCTGTTCCCACGAGCCATCTCCAGCCAAGTTAGCCTGGCTAGCTTCCATCCTCCTCATCATCACCATCATCATCACCTGGGAAGACCGAACCTTTCACATTACTCGATATCTTTCCATCGCATACACATATTGCCGGTAAGTGGCGCAACTCTACAGCTGCCCCTGTCAACGTTCAAAGTAACTTACACGATTAGACTCGGCGCAACCGGAAGCCAAAATGGCGAATTCCAATGTTCCATTAAACCCTACCTTCATCGGTCACGTCGCTTCTACACTCGACGCTCTGGTTCTCTTTGAAGCATGTCTTAGCAGTGCACTTCACCATGTTCCCCGCAGACCACACGACCGCGAGCGCCAGGATCTCATCAAGAGTGGCAATGTCTTCATCTACGAGGAGCACTCGTCCGGCATCAAGCGCTGGACTGACGGAGTTGCTTGGAGTCCCAGTCGTATCCTTGGCAACTTTCTCATCTACCGCGAACTCGACCGGCCGTTCCCACCAGGCGAAAAGAAGCGCGCTATGAAACGTAACAAGAAACCCACAGGCGTGACGAAGCCCGAGGTTGCGCGCCAAGGCAGCGTCAATGGGGCAGCCTCTACTATGGGCATGGGGGATTCGCAAGGCGGCAACAAGGACGCGGAGCGCGCGCTGATCGGATCCTTAGTCGACTCGTACCCCTTCAAGGAAAATGGACTGGTGAAGAAGACGATCAGCGTTACTTACCAGGGCGTGCCGCACCACCTTGTGTCGTACTACAATGTTGAAGACGTCACAGAAGGCAAGCTGATGACCCCTTCAAAAGATCACCAGCTCTCCACCATCATTCCCAGAGGGGAGTTGATCATGTCGCAAAACTTCCGCGCGCCAATTGACGAGGTGGAGATGGACGACTCCCGAGGAGGTCATGGACTCTTCGCTCAACACTACCCAGTCAATGGCCACCACCAGAGCCTGTCACGAGCAATGTCAGTGCCTTCGCTACACATGAGCGGAATGCCTGCGACGCAGTTCGGCCATCCACCTTACATGTCGTACATGAATCCAGTTCCTGGGTCCGTAAGCAACGTTGGCTATGCGCAGCCTCAACATCCAAATTACGCTTACGATAGCCTGAGCCGTGCAAGCCGGTATCCGTCGAGTGCTGGCTTGGCTCCCGACATGTCGCGAAACATGGCACTCGAGTCCCAGCATCATCCTCGACGACACTCAACGGCTTACGAACCCGTCACGGGCCCCGAAATGGGTCTTGCTAGCAGCTTGCCAGCTGTCTCAAGCGACCCTTCGAGGTCAATGGGCGGAGGCAACTACATGACTTCAATGTTGTATTCCCAACAACGCCCTCACGACATTTCTCCTCACGAGACCTTTCCCTCGCCGTCTCCCCGACACGTACACAACGAATCTGGAATGGGTGGCGACAGACAGGGCTTCCCCATTGAGGGACTCAACCGCGATACCTGGAACACATTTGACCAGATAGGCGACGACGACCAGGGCCAATACATGCCGCAAGGAAGTGCAGGCTGGCCGAGTAGCAACAACAACAATACGCTTGGAAGGACCTGAACAGAAGTTGGATTAGACGTGTGCACGTCTCAATGGCCATATGTGTCCAATACGAAGCTGCTGGGCGTAGAATAGGACCCAACGTTGGTTGGATCGCATCACCAGAGAGGATTGCCCTTGAACGACAGTGTGGAGAATGTTGCAGGGTTTCCAAATCCCTCGGATCACAGAGGGAGACTCTGAACTCAGGCGCCAAGGTGCTTGGGTAGCGCGGCGTCGAGGTTGCGGTTTGCGAGGAAGTTATTTGATTCAGAGGGAAAACAGAGGTGCGCAAAGCCAGGCGCAACCTACGACCAGGAGTATGTGAGGTACACTGAACAGGGAAAAGGGGTTTCTTGGGAATACCGAAAAGTTTACCTGTAAGGCAGTTACAGTCTGCAGACACGCATGTTGTGCTCGACACAACGAATCATCATGCGATATGATTGTGTGTCTAGGTACTACCTATCTTGGGTGTGCGTGGTCTGTAGTGCTCCATTCGATGAGAGTGATTACTTAGACAGAGTAGCTCTTTGCTACATTATACTTCAACAAGGACAATTAAACAAAAAGAAAACTTCCACTATGCATTAAAAGAGAATATTCTAAAAGGCGGAGGTTTCCCGTATGTGACATGCTTGGGACACGGGCCAATGATGAACCAAGCTTACCAAATGACGGGGAGAACGAAAGGTACCTTACCTTGGTGCCTAGGTACCTAGGCTCTGAGGAAAGAGCTCTACGCTGACAGCAAAGGGGGGTAGCTTCCGTCGTCTTCCACTCGCACGTGAGCTCGCGATCGTCATTTATCCAATCAATCGCACCGAATTCGAAGTGAAGCTCAATTGCGGTCTACGTCGGGGCTCTAGAACACGGATATGCTGTTCGTTAGGCTCGGTGGCCGCAGGGCTTTGTCTCTGGCGCAATGCGGCCGCATGCAAAACAGCTTCTGTCCTAGCAGTAGCAATCGTCCTCTCCATGCGTTGCCGTCACCGGCACCGCATCGCCCGACATTGAAGCTTGGTGTGATTGCCATTCTCAACCACCCACCTCAGCGCCAAACCCGACCCCGGCTCGTCGCTCCCTATGGTTCGCAGAGCGATGGCAAACCACCCAGGTTTGTTGCCTTTTTCCCTCCCAAAGGTCTTTCTTCTTTCAAGGCATGGGCTAATGTATGAGATTGCTACAGCACGACAAGCAAGATCGTCGCGAAGCTACCCAGTTTACCACCGACTCTCCGCGAAGACATCCGCACCCTCCCAAACCTGCTGACGCTCTCGCGCCTCGTGGCCGCGCCGTTTGTAGGCTACTTTATTCTCCACGACCAACATGCCTGGGCCTTGGGCCTGTTCGCGTACGCTGGCGTGACAGACTTGCTGGACGGGTGGATCGCGAGGCGATGGAAGCAGCAGACTGTCGTCGGGACTGTGATTGATCCGATGGCCGATAAGATGTTGATGACCATTCTCACTGTGTGCCTCGCCGCTCAGGGGTCTCTTCCGGGTTAGTTGTTTTTCTTGCCTGAGTTTGGTTCCCCTCAACCTACGTAGATAGACGGAGATACACCCCTAGGGACCGAATAAGGTGATGGGAAGGAAGGGGGGTGGCGCAAAGAGTGCCTTCAATGCCTCATCGATGCTCTGCTTTGGACGAGATCATTGTAGGCTGACATTTTTTTCTATGCGCCGCGCAGTGTGGCTTGCAACAATCATCCTAGGCCGCGACGTAGGCCTCGCCATCTCCGCCATCTACTACCGCTGGATCTCCCTCCCGCCACCAAAGACCTTTGCGCGGTACTGGGACTTTTCCTTGCCTTCGGCCGAAGTTCACCCCACGACCATCAGCAAATACAACACGTTCCTCCAACTCGTCCTCATCGGCCTGACGACGGCCGCGCCGGTGTTCAGCTATGACCTGTCGACGCCCTTGACAGCTATGCAGTATGTTGAACCCCCATCTCCTTGGCCGATGCTTGACTTCTCTTCACGAGTCTAGAGGAGAAGGCGACGTGGTGATTTTGTAGGATTTTGTAGTGCTGACTAGTGGCTAGATATATCGTTGCCACCACCACTATTTGGAGCGGCGCAAGCTACATTTACACCAAGGATGCGGTCAAGATTCTTGTGCCGCCCAAGACTCCGCCTCCCAAGGTATAGTTAGTATGCCAGCCTTGACAGGGCTCTCCCAACTGTTTGTCATTGGCAGCTTGCTCTCCAAATATTGCGGGTCTTTGGACTGCTCAAACGTCGGACGCTCATTCCTGTCATTTGTCGAGATCCAACCGCACAGTCATCAAGTAACATAACCGCAGCCTCGTGGGGAGTCGAGACGTAGTTCATCTATCAGGTGCGGGCGCATCAGTGTACGTAACAAAACATGTATCAAAGGGGCGTTACGGAAGGTGGGCAAAATTTTGTAAAATTAAATGTATACGCACAGAGGGAGCAGGAAACCTTGGTCCCAGCTGGTAGCTATGGTATTGGTACAAACATTGAGGCCAGGAGGCCACATTTTTCTGGCCTTCTCCATCTTTACATCGGCCGGCGACCTCTTCTCTCTATAAGCATTTCACCTGGTCGTTACATTACGGCATGTCCTTCTCCCAGCTCTGCTTTTCCCGCCACGGCTTCTCCATGTTGGCCAGGGCAATGGTCTTCTGCTGGCGTTGCACGTAGCCCAACAGCCGGAGGCACCCAGATGGTGTGATACCCTCCAACCGCCTCGCCTGCGCCAGAGTCTCGGGCATGGTGGCTTTGAGAACCGTCTTCTCGGCCATGGCCAGGCCCGGGACCTTGTCATAGTCGATGGAAATGGGCAGTCTCAGGCTTTCGTCCCGGGCAAAGACCTTGCGCTCAGCGAGTTGTCGCTTGATGAATGGTGCGTACGTCGCCTCGATGTGGATGCGGGACTTGATACGGTCTGGAATGGAGTCGATGCCTGGCACAGCGGCAGCGACTTGGTCCCAGGTTACGTCCTTTAACCGGAGCATATCCATTGCGTTGCGTCTTGTCGTGTCTTCTTTAACACGGAAACCACGCTTGGACCATTCAGGTGTGCTTTTGCTCGTCGAAGAGAGGAGTGACATGGTGTCGTCCATTTGCTGCTTCTCATCGCTGAAGTGTGTCCACCGGTTGTCAGACACCACGCCCCAATTCCGCCCCTTCTCCGTCAGTCGGAGGTCGGCATTATCCGCTCTCGACGTCAGTCTATATTCGCTTCGCGTTGTAAACATCCTATACGGTTCAGTGACGCCCTTGGTGATAAGGTCGTCAATCATGATGCCGATGTAGCCGTCTGCTCGGGATATAGGGGCCGCTTCGAGACCCAGAGCGGACCGACCGGCGTTCATCCCGGCAACAACACCCTGCCCGGCCGCCTCCTCATAGCCCGTAGTGCCGTTGATCTGTCCAGCGAGGAACAGCCCGCTGATCTGCTTCGTTTCGAGCGTCGCCTTGAGGCTCCGAGGGTCTATGTAGTCGTACTCGACGCCGTAGCCGACCTGTGTCATGACACATTTCTCCAGACCCGGGATCGAGCGCAGAATCTGTTCCTGGGCCTCTTCCGGCACCGTCATGGACAAGCCATTGGGGTATATGAGGTCGCTATCGAACCCTTCGGGCTCCAGCCAGACAAGATGCTTGTTTTTGTCAGAGAACCGAGTGATTTTCGCCTCTAATGAGGGGCAATATCTTGGGCCCCTGATGGTTTCTCGAATGTGTATCGTCTTATCCAGGTTGGCCCTTACGATGTCATGTGTCGCCTCATTCGTATAAGTGACCCAGCAGGACATCTGCTCCTCGACGGTGACTCTATCGTTCAGAAAGCTGAACGGCATCGGCGGGTCGTCTCCGGGCTGCCTCTCCAGCTGCGAAAAGTCGATGCTATCTTTGGCGATACGCGGCGGCGTTCCTGTCTTGAGCCGTCCCAGGCGAAAACCGCTGTCATTCAACGATTTGCTCAACCCGAAGGAGGCGTCTTCTCCTATCCGTCCTGCTGGGTACGAATTCATGCCGATATGGATCTCGGCGCTGAGGAATGTACCCGTTGTGATGATTACTGCGCGTGTAGGGAGGACCTCGCCAGACTCGAGACGCACGCCTGTGATCTTGCTCTGGGAGGAACTCGTAGTGTCCGCGCTCGCGCTCGTGACAATATCGGATACGCTGCCTAGTACGATGGAAAGGTTCGGGTACGTTTTTAGCTCTTCTCTCATGTGCTTTTGGTATAGTTTTCGATCAATCTGCGCTCGGGGTCCCTGTAGAAATAAGGAGTTAGTAACCACGAGGACTTTTTCTAGAAGGAGTTCTTTGGCTTTCATACCCAAACAGCCGGCCCCTTGGTCCGGTTCAGGACCCTGAACTGCACGCCGGCCTTGTCGATGACCCGACCTGCCAGCCCGTCGAGAGCGTCGATTTCGCGAAGTATGATTCCTTTGCCAATGCCGCCGAAAGATGGGTTGCAGGAACAGGTGCCGAGGTTCTCGATCTTTGGTGTTACCAGAGCTGTCCGCGCGCCGGTTCTGGCAGCCGCTGCGCATGCTTCTGCGCCCGCGTGGCCGCCTCCTACTACGACGACATCAAATGGTCTTGAGCATCGAGTTAGCTGTGTGCTACTGGCGTGCTGGGGGGCGTATGTTTCCGGTATATCACACGAACTTACCTGGTGCCTTCTGCAACGTCTGCGAATCCGCGCCTGCCGAGCTGTCGCAAGCCTCTGGCAGCAAGACGCGGGCGCAGCTTTAAGGCTGCTGAAAGGGAGCGCATCGCTTGAGTGTACAGACTTGAAAGACTACACGCGCCTTAACAGAAGAAAACGCGGCCGACAGGCTCGTGTCCTGAGTGGTAGAAACCGACTTTGAAGGCTTAGGGTCTCCTGGTTTGTATCCAGATTTCCTGCGCGCCTTTCCTCCCCCATTGATTTTTTTGGCCCCTTGGTGCCACAGTGCAGTGACATGATCGGTGCACGGCGATTACAAACGCCGACTGCGCGTGGGGTATTTTAGGTGTAGCTTCTCAAGTCGTCAACACCCTATCCTCGTCACGGGCATCTTTGGAGTAATTGCATCGGTTAGGAGTGATCTGGCATGCCACATCGACTATGCATAGCAACACTAGTCCACGATAACATTGCCAATTCTCTTGTCTAGTCTCAAGAAGCATAAATACTTGCACCTGCTGGAGAACCCCAAGTTTGATGGTTACTGCCAATACTTCGATCAATAAGTCATGTAAGGCGATGATCACCAGATGGCTATCACTCTTGCTCTTCTCCCCCTTCGTCGTTGTCTTGTCCATACAATTTGGGCATAGCACAAAGGGTCAACTCCTCCCACACCTTTGTAAGTTGCAAACAAAGTACAAGTAGTAATTCTGTGCGGAATTGCCTTAGTTGAAAAACATCTTGGTGCATAACAAATCGACGCCCGATAGCCTTGCGTATGTATTGCTCATATAATGGCCTAGATACACGGACAGGCGTGACAGTCATCCGTGGTCGTCGAGATCTTGACTCTCCCAAACCATCAACAAGGCCAAGACCGGATTGCTATCCACCTATCGCCTCGTGCCAGGTTTCTGCGTCTCAGGCCATGAAGATACAGCATCCTCAACCTCTTCAAGGAACGTAGCCGAGTTGTGGACTGTGGTACCTCCTAGCACCAAGCGCACACCTGGCGAAGATGCGTTGATTGTTGCCACCATCTTAGCCTCCTCGTACGTTGCTCCGCCAACTATGAAGACAATAACGTCTTGCGGCTTATCTCGAGTAGTCCCTCCGCCCTCGACAAATGGATACTGCTGTTCTTTCAGTCGCCCCCGGATCAGATTCTGAAGCGTGCTTTCAAGTAAAGGGCTATGCTGTGTATAAACGTTCTCAACACCCTTTAGCCCCTTGAACCGGGCACCGGCTCCTCCAAAGATGCCACCCCCCTCGAAAATGTCTGCAATGCCTGCTTGAGCCTGCGATTGCTGTAATGAAGATTGATACTTCACTAGCTTGGAGATGAGATCTGCTCGCCGGACCGAAACCCCGCCTGCGGCCACCAAGAGGTCCACGAGCATGGGGAGTGCGTTGGACGGGTTGCGCTCATATCGTAGCGCATAGAGGGCGACTAAGCCAACCTTGCTGTCGCTTGTCACCTTTGGAGACTGAATGAGCTTTTGGATGTTCTATGGGAAGAGTCAGCTTCTGATACCTACACTGGGAAGTCGCGCTGTTGTCACTGATACGTACCTTGAGGTCAGCCGCATGATTGTCGTTGCAAGCGAGACTTTGTTCAAGCTCACTGACTTCGAGCAGATTCTCGGCGCCAACACGTCTACTCAACTCCGAGACTAAGGTGACGTGCTTGCTAACATTTCCAGATAGCTTGCGGAACTCAGGGTATTCCTCGATAAAGCGCTTCATGTCAGATATCGACTCGATATTTGAGCTGTTTTGTGTCTTGGATTGGTATTGCTCCACGTAGTCTTTAATATTCCCGCCCAAGTCACCGAAGTTGAGATACATGTTCTTCTTGAAGAAAGGATCCTGGTCTTGCGACAAGACAATCTCTTTTAGCTCCGGGCGAATGTCAGGCACATCGCTCAGGTCAACTCGGCCGTTGGTGATACCGAGAAGATGATGCACCATGGCTTGATATGTCCATTGGGTGAGAAGAGGTGTTGCGGGATCCTCGCGCCGGTCGAGTACGAGGAGAAGAGGGGGCGTGTCCACCTTCCGAAAGTCGAAAAGTTGCTCCTCCTGTGTAATACGATATCGCACTTCCGTAGCCAGTTTCTTGGTGAGTGGGCTGGTCTTGGAATATCTGATAAGCGGTTTCTTTTTGAGTGCAAGAAGCACAGCAACAAGTCCGTCGGCACTTCTTTGCAGGGCGTCTGGATTCCACGTGTCTGGGTTGCTGCCCCACAGACGCTGATGGGGAAGGCTGAGTCCAAGTGAGAACAGATCGGGGTTGATAACAATGAAGTCGGCAAATTGCTCCTGGACCAACTTGACAACCTCGTGGTCATCAGCCTCGGCAAGTCTTTCTAGTGATGACTTCTTGACAACGTTGGTGAAATACAGATGATACTCTCCGTATTTTGGCTCCCGTAACTCATCAATCAGGAGCTGGATGGAGTCTGGCGAGGGTCGTACGAGACATAAACACCGCAGGTGGCGCATCTTCTCTCTGTTGGCGTTGTCTATACGATCAATGAGATAAACCTCATGGTTCAGTAGTGCTGACTGGGTGATGGCAGTGGACACAATAGGAACTGTCTCGCGGTCCAACAGCAGAACCTTCATCTTTGCCGACTGTGTCGTCGATGAGGAATCAGCGGACTGAATCATTCGAGAGACATAGCCGGCCACTGCTTGTGCCACGTCCATATTGACCAGCGGCGCAGAGCGCAAAGGTCGATTACGTGGTGAAGCGTGTTCGATAGAGCCAAGGATGGGAGATGCCCAATGGGTAGGTCTTCGGCTGGTGGTGGCGATAAGATGGGAACAGCAATCAATGCTATATGAGAGATGTTACTTCTCTCGGCGTGGATGGCATTCGGCTGTGTTGTGTCGTTGATGAAATAAGATGAATCGCTGGATGAGCGGAATCGATGTCGTTCGCAGATGGCGGAGTTGACTGGGACAGCTTGCCTGAGCTCCCTGCCTCGCGTGCATGCGTACCTTAGGTACCACATCCTTGGTAAAGTACCTTCGACCGCAGGTACTTCCACATCCCTACCAGCCTTCTAGAGGTTGAACGCAACAGCTGGACAGGCCACCAGATTTTTAGGTGTTGGAACCACGGTGCTGAATTTGGAGAGGGATTTAATTTCAACCATTCTCACTCTTTATTTCTCTTTATGACATGAATGTGGTGATGTTGCGTAAACGTTGAATGGTATTATATACTTCAACGCAACAGTGGAAACTCCCGCGGTATGAGCGTGGCCAGAACGCCTGACATAGTGGCTACCTTAAGCCTATTCGGGTCAGCTGTGGATCCTACAAGCAGTACCGTTCAGGTCACTCCACAGTGTCAAAACTGTTAGTCAAACAACCTAAGACCGGGAGGCACTTCACTGTGACATTCATGCAGCATCTCACAGGTTTTCTTACCTCACAACGACCAAGTCTTCACTTATAATCTTGTACTTCGTCCCCGATGAGCACATATTAGAAGAGTGTCGTCTTCTAAGCATCGACCGATACATCGTCGGTCACCATCACGATGTCAGGCCTTTCCGCTGACACTTGCCCAGCAAAGGCAGAGCCAACGTCAGTTCTTCATCCTTACACCTGCTGCTCTTCAAATGATTACGTGCTAACTAGCAACATAGTCTCTCATTCACGCAGGGACTTATTCTCGGCCAACTATCAGTTGTTCTCGTTCTGGCCGCCTTCATCAAATTCTTCATCTTCGGCGACCCTCCCTCGCCAGAGGTGACAGCATCACTGAGAGCAACAGAACGTCGATCAAGGACCTTGGCTCATAAGCGCTCTCTCCTCAGTCTTCGGACAGCAAACGCAAAGCATGGCCAGCAGACGCTTAACCGGAAGAAGTCGAGCGTCCTCCGGAACCCTCCGAATCTGACCATCGGTTCCATCCTCAGCAAAACCTACTACAACGTCGACAGTCACCAGCCAGAGAGTTTGGACTGGTTCAACGTCCTCGTGGCCCAAACAATCGCCCAGTTTCGAAGCGATGCGCAGCATGACGATGCCATTTTGAGCTCTCTCACCAAGGCACTAAACGGAGGATCGAGGCCCGACTTTGTAGACGAGATCCGTGTGACGGAGCTGAGCCTAGGAGAGGACTTCCCGATTTTCAGTAATTGTCGAGTCATACCCGTTGATGAAGACGGGCTGAATCTGGGCAGCGGGAGAACTCTCAACGCAAGCGCCGCAACGAGAGATGGCGCGAAGCTGCAGGCTCGGATGGACGTTGACCTTAGCGACATGCTCACTCTCGCCCTCGAGACAAAGCTTCTCCTCAACTACCCCAAGAACCTCAGTGCCGTGCTGCCCGTAGCACTCTCAGTCTCCGTCGTAAGGTTCAGCGGCACATTGTCAATTTCCTTCATCCCGAGCAACCCCTCACAATCTACGCCGACCATGATGACTTTCAGCTTCATGGATGATTACCGCCTTGACCTGTCAATTCGAAGCCTTCTCGGAAGCCGTTCAAGGCTTCAAGATGTGCCCAAAATCGCCCAACTGATCGAGTCGCGTTTACACCGTTGGTTCGACGAGCGATGCGTGGAGCCACGGTTTCAGGAGATCGCCCTGCCGAGTATGTGGCCGCGCAAGAAGAACACGAGGGGCCCTGAAGATGGGCTGGCCGCCGAGATCAACGCGTCAGTGAGCAGGGCGAAGGGGAAAGATATCAACCCGAACCTCCGCGCAGAAGCTCGAAGAGAGGTCGAAGCCGAGGCGAGGACGCAGACAGGTCGGGAGCACGATTCACTACGTCGACGCAGGATGCGTAGTGACGACGGGTTGACGATACCCGGCGCCATGCCGGGGCTAGATATTGATATGAAGACGTGACGTGTTCATTGCTAGGACTGTATCTAGTGTATTTACAACCAAAACGCACCTCAGAATCCCTGCGGAAAAAGGCTGGCTGAAGTCTGGGTCATGGGAAACAGACTTTTCCACCAAGTAATGGCCCCGGCGAATAAAAGTACATAGTAAATCACCGTCCACTTTCGACCATCAGCTGGCGTGTGGTGTCCACTGACGTACCAGTAAGGCTCGACAGCCCCCCAGAAACGGGGTAGGCCCATCGCATTGCAGAATGCATGCACCAGCACGATGGCTAGTAGGCTTCCTGATCGGAGGAAAAGAAATGTGGCATAGGCGCCGAAGAGAGACGTGTAGGTGAACTGGAGGACTGAGCGGGCCACGGCAGCGACCAGGGGCACCTTGGGGTGAGAGATGCGGAATTCATAAAAATGATGGACGTGTGCAAAGCCAAATATGACCGGAGACAGGAAGACGGTTTGTGTCAATGACATGCGAGCGCAGAGCATCAACGGCACAGAGGCAGAACGGAACAGCATCTCTTCGGTCAAAGGTCCCTTCATCTCACATTAGCATCTCTAGAAATGGAGCAAAAGATACGTCTGAGGCTTCCTTGATGCAACTTACCATGACAATGTTCCGCCAGGTTGTCAACTGCGTCCAGATACGGGTGATGGGGCCAAGACCGCGCCAGTCTTCCCAAACGCCGTCTATGAGAAGAGTCTCGTAGAGCGGAGCAGCGAACAGGATCGCCGTAAGGAGAAGGCATTTTGCAGACTCGAGTACGCCAATGGGCCAGTATCCCATTGCATGAAGTGGTCCATAAGGCAGAGCACCGTCAGTTAGACGGGCCAGGATGATGTACGTCAGGGCGGAGCATGATGCGGTAGAGAATAGAACAGATCTGATGCGTGTGCGGATGACCACAGGGTCGTCCCTCGAAAGTGTTGGTGATGGGCGGCTGGCAGGCGAAATGTAGAGAGGCGCCACGTAAATTGCCGTATATACGACCTGAACAGGCGAGTTAGTGGTGGCTGAACATTTACCTCGGCAGGAGTGAAGAAGATGAGGAAGCCCTCGCCATACCAGCATCGCGCAGGCCATCAACGGCTGTAGGACTGGAGCGGTTCCGGGAAGACTTTTGGCAGACCCCAAGTCTGGGTTATTGGTCGAAGTCATGATGAGCACCGCCGACGCAACTGCATGCACGAGATATCTGTGGTAATGGAGGTTCAACTCGGCACTTCACTGCCAATCCGTCGGTTGCGTGACGAAATGGCTATGATTCTCCCCTTAATTGTCTCTTCCATTCACCAAGGTATCACGTCCCGGGAGAGGTGAAGTGAGGAAATTACATAATCGATCGGACTTTCTAGTGGAGCAGAAGGTGCCTGTCCTGCCTTACGGATACTCGCAGCTGTGTCCAACTGTCACTGTGTCACCAAAGGAAATCGATCCTTTCTCGCTTTCCTCGGCCCCACAAAGTCCACGCCCAAGCGAAGCACAGCAAAACAGTGGAGGAGCAAGATATTGACATTGGAGCTCACCTTCAACTTTCAAGAATGGAAATGCCCCTGCGTCGTGCTTTCGGATTGGGAAATTGGATGCTGAGCTGTCAGACACCTGCAGACCGCAGTGTCCATCATTCAATTTGTGCCTGCAGACTATTGTGCAGTAGCGCACTGGTACTACGAGTCTACGACGCCTCTGGGGACACTACTGCATGCAGGAGGGAAAGCCTGAAAGGACACCGACAATATGCTGAACAGTGCAAACGCGAAGTGTCCGCGAGATGGACGCGCCCCGTCGGTGTCGTGGCATTACCCATGGACAAAGGGGATTGTGACCGGATGACGAGGCACAATTGGCAGCCGAGAACCAAAGGTCCTCAGAGATGAATGACCAATCAAAAGAGTCAATTGGAGGTTCTTACAGAGAAACATGTTGCCAATGAGAAGGAAGCCCGACCCCATCGCAGCCCCCTAGAAGGCTACCCATGGAAATTAATCACTCTCACCAGTTTCTTCAGACTCCAGCCGTCCAGCATGCATCGCGGCCTCAGCCGTTCTGGCATCTTGCATACTTTTGCGTTTATCAGTATGGAGTGCTCTGGAGTCTGAACGGCGTATCCGCAGCATTCCCACTGTGTCCGCCTCGCACCTCACGACATCTTTATTTGTGCAATCATCCATGGAGACGACTCTCGTCTCCGTCCACGCGAGAGGGTCCAACTTTTGTTTCCTTGCCATGTGCATCCACTCCTGCAGGCACACGATTCAGCAATATCGACGCCGACATAATTATCAATATTATCCAGATTCTGTACGAGGTACTTCGTGCACTGCAATTCTCACACAAGGGCTGAGCTCAGATACAGCCGGGGTAATCGTGAAGCGGGCGAGTGTTTGAAGCTTTCCCCCGTCTTCACAGCAACGGGTCACCGAGCACTGTCAACGACGACTGTCAACGACGACCGCCATCGCCGTCCACCGTTGCGAGCCAGTCGGTGTAACTTGTGAGTGAGAGGCACGAAGAGTTTACTGGTCCCTCGTGTAGCGCACAAACCTTTTGCGATTTTCGGATCAAGACGGGGGGTTCGTCAGGTCCTTATTAGCGATTCAAATTGGAACTGTGCCCTGTATCCCGGGATTGTTTACAACACTTTCACTTTCGGTAAGATAGTCAACAAAGTGGCAAAATTTTATCCCCGCGAGCTCTCTGTAATTCTGCAGCCGCGGCATCGTAATAGTGCAAGTTGTGCTAGTTTTCGAAAAAAAAAAAAAAAAAAAAAAAAAAAAAAAAAAAGAGCTCCGCACCTCATCAAATATTCGACGAGCATGGGATGAGATCCACCCGCGCCAGCTGGCACCTGGTTCCCCAAGGTGCAACCTAGGCGCGGCTTCGGCCAAGGTACGGATATCCTTTCTTTTAGTTTCACTCGAATGTTTGGCTCAACACTTGCAGTTTGGAGTCTGGACTTGCCGCAGCGGCTACGGCCTAGAAACGACAACCAACCACGCTGAGGCAGAAGGTAGTGATAAGCGCCTCGAAGCCGCCCACGCCATTTCTTTGGGTTCCCCGCGCATCTCAAACGCTCATGCTGCTGCTGTTGCTAGGGAAGAGCAGAGTTGAGTTTTTCTAGAAGCCCGCCCACTAAGGTAGGAAGAAAGGAATGGAAAACAACGATGTAACAACAGAACACACGACTTTAGCTGCGATTTAGCGGGCTGGTCTGTTCCACTCCAGGTTGCACCCTGCATCTTACCGCCAGAGCTAAGCTATGGTCTTGAGATGACGGCCATTGAGGCCCCGGGGCCCGTTTCTGACCACTGACAATACTTGTGTCTTGTAAATGCCAACCTCCGCTGATGCCGGCGCTGGACTTTCTGAACAGAGAGTGCCCGGTGGGTTCTTCATCTTGCCAACCGAAGTCAGTGCAGCACGGCGCACCGGATGACAGGGCACGGCGACTCGCCAATGCAGGCTATATCCGTACACTTGCGACGGCGTGGACTCAGGCCACCGTCTGGCCGCCCGTCACTGCAGCAGCAGAGGCCAGTGTCCAAACAAAGGTGTTGGTGGTTGGAAGGGACTGACAGTCTTGGAACAGCGAGGGCAGTGGGCACGGATGCTTATGGCGAGAAGTTTTTGAGCTTCGTGTTGTTGATGAGCTAGGCATGTCTCAGTTCACCTTGGACTAGGTGCGGTCTTTCTGGGCTCATGATGAGTTATTAATGTCTAGGCTCCTTGCCTCCGGGCAACCCTGCTTCACCGAGGCGAACCAACTTAAACGGTTTAAATACACTATTCATACTTATGGATACATGGGATGATGTATCCGCAACGTGCCAACATCTCTGTTCTCAGTGAGTTGTTGCTGGTTCTCTAGTGTACAACTCGTCATCAAAGACCCAAGAAGCTGGGTGGATTGACAGGGAACAAGGGGATGTAGAATCGAACAAGCATGGGTGAGGGAAGAATAATGGTGGGGATTTTGATTGGATTCAACGCCGTGGACCGCACGTAGGAATCCGTCTTCTCAGTTTCTCTCACAGACATGGCGCGGAGAGCGGGAGCTAATCAGCTCGAGGATGGGTGCCCCGAGCCTTAGAGAACCGAGTGGTTCAACACATGGAAGTTGTTCTAATGCCCGCAGAAACCTTTGCTTCTCTGTGTTCCATTATGTCTTGGGGCTCCGTTCAAACGTCCGTGTTGCTCAACTTCCAAGGCCATGGACGCGCGCTACTTTAGGTGTAAAGGACGTGCTCTAAACAGAAGTTGAGCGGGAGCCTGCCCGTTGTTTTCTCCCATCTCCAAGACTGTAATTTGGGGGAGCGTTTCTTTTTCCACATTCACTTTAACCGTACTAATCAACAAGCATGATGCTCCGCGATCGGCTCCATCTGCCGGTTAGTCATGGTATCCCAAGGTTTAAGTATGCGTACCTCACCTATAATATCTTCCCATTACTTTGGGTAGGTACACTACGGTGCATGATACCCCCAATCCCATATCTCGCATGCTAGGCTATAGAGTAGTTTCAGTCTTCCTTGCCCTACGGAGTACATCGGTCACTAATTAGTGCGGCACCATCCGTGTGATATGGTAGCTTCACAAGTTTACCCAAGGCCGCGTCTCAGCCCAGGCCGTCCTTGACCTTCTAGTCGTTTTCCTTGAGTGGCGCCGTCGAGCGGTCGTCCTTGGCTGGGTCATCCAGACCTTGTGCTCGTTCACCGCCCAGGGAGCTCCTTGGTGTGGCCTTAGATCGGGTGTTCCTCACGGCGGCGGTTTGTTTTGTTTTCCTCGTCAGACTTCGCGAACCACGTCGACGTCGGAAGGGCATAATAATAATAGATAGGTGCTGCTGTCGGATATTGCAATGAGCACCCGTGTGTCAAAAAGGCCTCGACCCCATCGCCATGCCATGGCCGTATCACACCGCTGCCCTCCTCTTCCTCCTTTCTCTTGTTGAAATCAGCTGGTGAAGATAAAGGACGTGGTTCGTTCCATTGAAGGACAGCTGGCGGTGCATCAGACAACCAACCCCAGGGCCGATCCCCACACGACGTAACGGCTATCGAACAGTCCCCCTTTCCTACCAATACACGATTCCGCGTCGCCCATCGTCTCGGAGAGACTCTAGCCAGTTGCGTCTCCCGTCGCCGCCGCCCCCTGGTTCTCCGGCTCAAGCCAGCCCGGCCGACTTCCACTTACAGACGGGCGCTGCGACCTGCCTACGGACGAATATAGTGTACTGCATAGCCGCCATCAACCATTGCCGCGCAAAAGTCTGGCCGCCTGGCCCAACTTCCAACCCCCTGATCCGGTTCGAGTCTCGAGTCTCTGGAGAACAGCCCTGGTCGGCTACCATTGGAGGGTGTCAAGTGTCGAGGCCCGACCCTGCCGCTCATTCGACCACTGCCAATTCGAGGCTGGCTGGACGTGTTGCTAAAGCCTGAACGAGAGGACGAGCAAGAGACAGGCTTTCAGGTCATTCGAGGTCAACTAGCCAGTCAAGTTGCTCATTCAGCCCCCAACCCGGCGTAGAGTCGTCTGTGCCCGGTGCAGTGCAGCATACCATACAAATTCGAAGGCGCAGCACTCTGTCTGTACTTCGTACCTGGTGTATGTACGGCGTACTCGGCAACAATCGTCGATATCTCATAACTTTTGTGCAGAAGTCCCCATTATCCATACGACGCAACGCCCTCGACCGCCTTTTCCACAGCCAGCGCCCACTTCCGCTTGAGCGAGCAGCCATTGTCGTCGCGCCGTCAGGAATCAGGAGTCGGACCTGCGTGAGACCCGGAGTCTCTTTCTGACAGAAAACGTCAGCTTGGCTTCGACTTGCGACTTGCGACTTGCGCCTTGCGACTAAAAGGGGATATCAAGCCTAAGGTAGCTCTGAGTTACGAGCAATAGCCGCTTGGCTGGTTCTTGCATCTCAACTCGAACGCAGAAGGGGAGCAAAGAGTAGTTATTGAAAGGGGGGAAAGCGAGGTTAGTGGCTGGCAACGATTCCTTCCTACCTTACCTTACCTGCCAGGTGCACTTGATCATACCTTACTTCGTACTCCGTACCTTCCTCGCCTTCTTCCATTACCTACCTGCCTTGAGGCTTTTGGCAGGCACGTACGGAGTACATCGTACTTCGCACATAGGTACGGATACTTGAGAGGAAACACCATCCATTTCTCTTTCCCTGCTTTCCTCTCGGCTCCTGCCCTGGTTTGCTCCCAAGTTCCCACTCGTTCGTTCCTCTCCTCCTCCTGGCCCTGCCCTGTTACCCTGTCTAGCTCTTCACCACGGGCAGCCATCACCTGCAAGATACCCTGCACTTGCTGCTTCACCCCGGTCATTCACTGCGGGCCTGGTGCCCGTACCTAGCCTGGCGTGCCTATCTCTCCCACACACACAGTCACCTTCACCTTGCACTTGCAGGCTTGCAGAGCACCACCGCTGGCTGCACCAGAAACCCAGAGGGGGGGAGGAGGCTAGAGCTTCTTGCCCACCTCCATAGCAATGGCAGCCAGAGTCTAGAGGTGCCCACCTGAAGGTACCTTAATGTCGTCTGCCCATACCGAGTGGTCGTGGTGTCTTTTCTCGTCTTTTCACTCCTCTTCTTACCTTACGCTCCCGAGATTTTTCCCCTTCTTTTCCCTTCCTTCTCGCCCTCTCTCTCTCTCTCTCTCTCTCCCCTCCGGCTTGCCTGCCCATCTTTCGTCGTGCTTGCCGACGTCTTTTTCTTGTCTCGTCTGTTCAGTTGCATCTCAAGGCCATTTCGCCTGTAATAATCACCCACCCTCATTTGTCCCTCGTGACGTCTTTTCTTTGCCTTTTTCCATTCTTCTTGTTCATTACCAGTATCTTTTATCACTATAGTACCTTGTCTCACGCATCACCTCGAACCCAGTCAATCACTCACTCGATCACCCAATTTTGGATACTGCGGCCACTCCACACGCAACACACGCAAACCATCGACAAAAAAGCCAGTCACGCAACGCCACGCGCCATCCATCGACGACACTCTCTCAATCACTACACATTCGTTCAACTACCTTAATGAAGAGGACCCGCCCTCCCATGAACTTCAACCATTTTCATCTAGGCCAACCCACTCAAGTCGGAACAACTTAGAATCTCTCCGGTTCCCCGACGACATTGGACGCATCCGACTCGACGAAGCCCATCTCGAGGCGATCCCCTCAGGAAATTTGAAAACCACTACGCAATTTGACCCCAAGCTATAACAACCAACTACTTCCACACATACACCACTCCTTAACGGCGCCGCATGACCACGACTGCCGGAATTTACACAATCAAAGCCAACCGTGATTGTTCCTTACCGCACTTCAATTCGAGATAGCTAGAGCACAGACCGGATCGGTGTCCGTAACAATTGTTCACCGTAGCCGTGCTGGTCTCTGCGAGTCAGCCGCTCCGAGAATCATATTGCGCTCGGCCCCCGCCTGCTCCCGCAATCGTCTTATCCCCCGTTAAGCTTGGGTGCCACTCGCACTCCATGGCCCGGATACCCCACGCCGACCAAGACCACCCGCCTCGACGCTTACGCTCATCTGCGAAAGCCACCGGTTTCTCCATCTTCCCGCAGCCCCCTCACGGAGCATGTCCGGGTCCGGGTCCGGGAGCCCCTCCCGGGGCAGCCCTTCCCGGTCCCATCGGAGGCCGCTACATGAGCGCTCCAATTCCCAGTCCAACTCCCTAGCCATCCGCATCGTCCCCTACAGCCCGCCTCGTCCAAGCGACAAAAATCGAGATTCGACCGCCTCGGCTTCATCATCACGCACTCCGACCTCGACCACCGCACTGCTTTCTCCAAACCCTTCAGCTTACGATCACACCAGCTTTTCATGGACCGACGACCGCACCGCCAGCCGTGCCAGCGACCGCTATTCCCATAGACGGTCTCAATCCTCTAGCACACGAACCTCAGTGCTATCGCCAGCCTCTTCAACCTTCCCATTGGTGAGCGCCAGGGATAGCGGTGTTTCAGGCTCGAAACTGCGATCCGACTCCTTGCCCGGCGACGAATCGTCCCCCACCACCCCTGTCCCTACCACTCCACCACATCAGACTGATATTTCCCACGTTAATGCACGATCCCGGTCTACCCAGCGCAGCGCCGACAACGAGCCTGTCACACCCTCAGCGAAGCGCCCCTTGTCCCGCCGTCGCAATCTCATTACGCTCAACGCCGACGGCAAGACCTTCTCCCTCTTGCCTCAGGGGCAGCGGGCCGGAACCCAAGGAGACCATGCCTCTAGCACCGCCCCAAGGCTGTCACTTTCGACTACCGCCTCGCATGAGCGCCTTTCAGACGCCTTCAGTGAAAATCGTCCCAGCTCAACCGTTACTTCCTACCCGGATCAAAGCTTTGCATCCACGTTAACCCCGGCATCCTCGACCACGCAATTAGCAGGTGATTCTATTACTAGCACAGCCGGGTCTTCGTCGTCGCCCTGGAACTATCGAATGGTCGGTGGCCTACGCAAGGTTCCCAATACTCCCGATCTCAAGCAGAAGCAAAAGTCGACGCTACTCTACCCGGAATCCGATCCAGCCCCATCCTACCCGTCATCCCCATCAGGCTCTCGACTCGCGCCGCTGCCAGAGGCCCCTACCACCGATTCGTCTGAATCTTCCGACCCCCACGATTTGCAGCCTAAAACCTCCTTTCAGTCATCCGTCACTGCGTCCACGTCTTCAGAAAAGACCAACTACAAAGTCTACGGCTCCAATTCACCCCAAGCAACCGACGCCGACAGCGTTTTACATGCTCCATCGACGACCTCAGAGACGACAAACTACAAGGTGTTCGGCTCCAGCTTACCTTCTTCGCCCGAACGAGAGGAGTCGTTGCAGCCGCCATCATCGAGTCACTCCAACTACGTAGTTCTCGGCCGGTCTTCACCTCCAGAGCCTTCTTCTGCCGAGAGAAGTCCCCCAAAGACGGCCGATAGCGAACAAAACTACGTTGTGCTCGGCGCATCGTCCCCAGCACCATCATCTGTAGCCTCTAGCCGTCGTTCCCGTATCAGGCCCGAGTACTCGCAGGAAAGCCTTTTGGTGGCCCCGCTGAAACCCTACAAGGCGAAGAAGAGGTCCAACGAGAGGTTTGGATATTACAAGTCGCGATCGAGGGATTCTTTACGCCGTGCAGCGTCGGTGAAGTCGATTTCTGGCTCACTCACTCTCGAAGCAGCCCAGAGTTTCCTGGCATCTCCTGCCGCATTTTATCGATCCCGTGTTCTGGCCAGCCAGCCAGGTCGGCAGCCTGACGCGCAAGCTGCGCCAACGGAGCCCGCCCCCATTTCTGTTCCTGCTGAATCCCACATGACCACCCATCCTCACCAATGGAGCTCACAACTATCCACCGTTATTTCGGAGAGTGAGGGGGACAGCGAGCCTCCTTCACGTTCCGTGTCACCATGGTCTGTGCCTGGAAGACGGGGTAGCATACCTTTGAGCAGCCATAGCCGGCAGATGCTCAGCATTTCATCGTCGCTAGCTGCCAACGAGGAGCGCTCACTTTCTCACTCAAGATCCTTCACGGATTCTCTCGAACGTCCTCAAGCTACACACAGCAGAGGGAACACGCTTCGTATGGTTACCGACCGAGATGAACATGGCGACGGCCTGGCAGAGCTGAACCAGCTTCATCAACGTCCTTCACGGACCGGCCTTTCAAGCTTCTTCTCGAGTTCCTCATCGGATCGGAACCTTCACTCCTCTAGTAGCTCCCGTGCGAATAGCCTTAACTCGGCGTCCATTCCGACTTGGGCCAAGTAAGTGAACCCGATATCCTGCAGGAAGCAGTGTGATCTCAGAAATTGGGCCATAGGCTAACGTAATCGCCCACTTATAGGTTCTACTACGGGAGCGGGGAACGTCGATTCCTTGCCAGCTCAGGAGACTCGATGATGTCGGATCCGAACGACAGCCGGCCACCCAGCTCGTTCCAAAGCCATTCCCCCAGTGTCGAACAGCTCGCCATGAACATCTACAGCCCCAGGCGGCGGCCAAGGGAGGTAAATCTTGCCAACCCTCGGCCATTGTCAGATGTCGGCTCCATGGAGATCAACCAAGCGCCGTTAACGGATAACCGAATGCGCAGCGGGTTAAGAAAGAAAACATCCAGCATCTGGTCACCCCACTTGCGGCGTGATCAGAGGGCAGGTCGTCACAGCATCTGGGAGCCACCTTCCATGACGTGGTCTGGCGAGACAAGCATGCTGGGCAAGCGAAACGTGCAAGTTGCTTTCTTCGCTCTGGGATTTATATTCCCATTTGGTGAGGCACTCCTACTTAACGGCATTGTATAGCAAGGCTAACACTACCCAGCATGGATGATTGCTGCCTTCCTTCCGCTGCCCCCAGACCCTCAAGCTGAGATGGCCGAGCGCGACCCTAGATCAAGCCTGATAGATGAAGAACGAGGCCTTCCTCGGCGAGTTGCAGCGGTCGACGAGACCCTCTTCCAAAGCGCCCGTTGGTGGCGTGCACTTAACAGGTACATGTCCGTCATCGGTCTTCTCGTCGTCGGCGCCATTGCGGCTCTCGTTGTCGTCGGCGTAAAGCAAGGCTGGGGCCAAATGGCGTAGCCGCCTGTTCCCTGTCACCTCCTTTCTAGCTCTATGCACCACCTCGAATAATAGGTCTGTGGCTCGAACACGCCGCGATAATCAGCTTTCGGCCTCGGCGAAAAAATGAGTACTCATCAAAAGCATCATTGGCCGTTGAAATTCAGCGCATCGGCATTACGACTGGGGTAACGACTTAATCCCTTCACGAATATACGACATCAGTTATTTTTTTCTCATATAGACATGCACATACCAAGTTCTCTCGGCAGCCGACCATCCGGCCATTTCTACCATCTATTCTAATGGCTCCGCACAACGATGCCTGCGAGCCTTATATAGTCCACTGTAATTGTACACCTGGCCAGATTGGGCCGTACCCCTGATGACAACATGATGGTATTTCCTTTTGATTTTCTCGTTGGGCGACTTGGATTGCTTGACGATACCCCCCTTGGCTTTACACGGGAGTCAACATGCTGGCATTGGTGTTGGGTGGTTTGAGACAAGCCAGACAGTGGCATCACGTTACTGTTGTGGGATATAGACATCATATTATAATGGTTTCGTTTTAGATCTGCATAGCTTGCAATGTCTAATGGCCTTCCCTTTGAGGGTTTCGTACACCACAATGACTCGCCCAATTCGCATCTTTGACGATAGCTCTTCCTCCATTAACGTTGTTCTCGCATGTGCAGGAACAGGGGCCTCTAGACGGAGATAAGAACAATTTTCTACAGAGATGGCGCCCTTATCAGTGTCTTTAAGCAGCTTTGCTTCTTTGTCTAGCTTCCACCTCGGCTTTGATTTCCTCCATGGCCTCGTCGATCTCCCGCTGAGGGTCGGCCGACACACCCAAGACCGGTTCCCGGCCTGAAAGACTGTCTGAGCTCAGGGTACGGGTCAGCTTGGCACCGCCTTTGCCTTGACGTGCCTCGAGTTGCTTGCGAAGGATCTGTTTTGCCGGAGACGCAAAGAAGGCCATGGAAAGCACAGTGCCGACTATGGTATAGAAATAGACACGAGCCCACACCTGGACCGAGCCGGAGAACTCTAGCACAAGGAAAGGGCTGACAACGAAAGACATGCCGATTTGAGTAACGAAAAGCGAGACGATGTCGTAGTAGATCTTGTTGGAAGTCGGCGCACCGCTGCTCGCGTCCAGGAAAAAAGCCCGAAAGTAGCGGCGATAGTCTATAATCAGTCGTTAGTCCATCATAGCGCTCGCCTTGGCTCTCTAGCGACTCTCTAAAAGGTGCACTTACTCTTGGCTACGGTTTGAATGAAGCTGGCGAGGATGAAGCTCATGTAATAGCCGGGATAAAAGCCGTGCCAGAGGGCACTGGTACTAAACGTGAGAAGGCTGGCGCGGAATCCAGGCTTTTTTCCAACAGGCGTGACCCGAAGGTATACATAGTTCCTCAGCCAGTTATTGGTGTTGATATTCCAGTTGCCAAGGTAGGCGCGCGTATTTTGGGCTGTCTCGACACCCCAGGGGTTGATGTTTTGTAATCTGTTCCATGACACTTTGCCGGTAACAGGATCAACGCCATTATAGCCCAGGCCTGCCAAGATACAAGCGCCCTCGGTCAAGCACCAAACTCCGTAGTATTTCAAACGGGCCGTAAACCCGACCATGTGAAGAATCCAGACCCTGTGGAAGAACCCATGATCCATATACGCAGGGCTCGTTAAGTAGGTGATTGGGAAGTAACCAGAGAGAATCATGAAGAGCGCAATCCACCCCAGGCCGCTAGCGGCTTTCAAAGTAGCAGGTGTGCCACTCCGAGGGATCTTTCTCTTCTTCCTGACAGGAGGCTTCTTTGAGGGATCGACCTGGGCCGGAAGGTCAAACATTGTGGTGTCTATCCATTTGCGATAGTCGGTATAGTCGAAGGCAGGTCCGGCGAAGAGCGAAGGGAAGAATAGTACGTATCCGGCATAGTCCATTATACTTGGAAGTTCGATCAATCTTCTTTCCTTTTGGTAATCAGATACCTGGTCGTCCGGCAGCTGACCATCGGCAACGTTCCAGCAGAAACCGCTAAGCTTCATCAGAAGTACCATCTGGGCGCCAGTAATATCGACAGAAGACGGGCTGTTGGCCACTTGACGAGCGATGTGACTTATGGACATATGCCCCATGAGAAACGAGAAGCCAATCCATGGCATGAATGGGCTAGTGCGCAGGTACTTCGCAATGCTGTAGATGCCGGCGGAGGCTATGGCAAGAGTGCGCACCCCATCCCACAAGTCGAAAAGGCCGACCAGATAGAAAGTGGAGGTACTATCCCAAGAGCCAAAGTGTCAACAACAAGGCCAGTAGGAAGACAGGTGTGGGCATCTGCTGGAAAGCATACCTTATTATGAAGAGGTTTTTGAGGTCAGGCCTAGAGTCGGGAACTCGTTTGAGTAAGCCGGCTAGTGGGTATGATATGAGGAACGAGAAGACGAGCTTGACTGTAAAATCGAGGTATTAGTGCTGGTGCTCTGTTGGGGACGAGGGTTCGAAGAGCTTCGCCATGTAATCGAGCTTGATAGGAGGGACCGACGTTCGTCTGGAGATGCGCCGATGCGCGAAGCGAGAAGCTCGAAAGCTGCATAGTCAAGCAAAGTTAGCAAGAGAGGCTTCGGTAGTGGAAGAAGCCAACATGGAAACAATCGAGAAGATGTTAGTCGAGGGCGCATGATACGTACGCTTATGAATGAATGGCAACATGTTGGCTTTGACGGCCACTGCCACTTGTTGAATGGATCCGACAACGACGAGAAGGTGCAAGGCTGACTTGTAGTAAGAAAAGACGTCGAGGAAACGCTCAGTCCATAGCTCCTGGGAGACGACTTAAAGGAGAGGCGAAACACCGAGAGGTGGAGGCTCGGAGAGGTCAACCTTACGCCGAGGGGGAGTGAGCGATGGGCTGGGGGTTTGTCAACTGAGGTTTTTTGGCTTTGGTGATGGATGTCGGGATCATGTGGCGGCGTGCCAACTTCGGATGACGGGACGGGAGCTAAAGCTGGAAACACCTGGTTATGGCAAAGCAGCTGTGATTGCGGATCGTCTTAAGAAGAAAAAAAGAACAACGGTTTCGTGTGACGGCTGAAATGGCACGTGGACCTGTTGGCGATGGGCCATTCTCAGGTCGCAAGGGGGAGGGGGGTAGTTAGTGGAGGCGTTCCCTAGAACTTCTCCCCCCACCATCAATGCCAATGGAATTTAATTTTCTCTTAACCCCCACCCCTTTAGAAAAAGAAATTCGGAACTAGGAACAGTGAACAGAAGTATAAGTCTATTTTCTCTATTAATATTTATATTAATGTATAACATAATTATAGTCTTATTGCTAACTAACTTTTAAACAGTTTTATAAATATATTATTAAAAGACTGAGATTTTAATACAACCTATATTATTTCGAGGTCTTT
This sequence comes from Colletotrichum godetiae, assembly GCF_030913485.1. Taxonomy (NCBI): domain Eukaryota; kingdom Fungi; phylum Ascomycota; class Sordariomycetes; order Glomerellales; family Glomerellaceae; genus Colletotrichum; species Colletotrichum godetiae. The sequence goes on from NW_026851353.1 coordinate 25,435, forward strand.
AATAGAAACTGTAGTAAGAATATAAGTATAATGTTACAGATTTGAATTATTTAAGGTCTTCCTTGCGGTTCTGCTGCGGAAGTCATGCTGAAGGTAGCTTAGAGCCCAGCCAGGACCCACCCGTGTAGCTAGAGCCTGCCATCTCCCACCTGCCTCACACTTTAAGGAACTTAAGGTACCTACCGACGTTGAACGGTGATGTCACGACAGGATCCTGATGACTGGTAGCCTGTACGAAATCCTAGGTATGCTCTCGAAGGAAAGCCCCACGTGTGTCGACCACAAGCTTTGTAGGCAGAACCACCATCGCTTCCTTCTTCACCAGTTAGTTACCTTGGGGCAGTGTGGCAGGGAAGCTCAGGTGCCGACGCTACCTACGTAGGTACCTTACCTAAGCCACCTACGAAAAGACACACTGATAGCTCGAGTTTTCTCTCTTGAACCGCATCATACCTTGAGGCACATGGAGCAAGCTGCCCAGCACCAAGCTTTGACGTGGGTGCACTACCTAGGTGCTGTCAGATTGGGGCCCCTCGGAATTTTCAGCTTCTCAACCAAACTCACCGCCACATCTTGTTGAATAAAACCACCTTAAAATGGATCGCAGCTTGTCGACCCCGGCTCAACCCTTTCACAACGGATCTGGGGAAGGCTGTTAAGGCCCGTGTAGAATCAGAGTCATGGCATTACAACATTGCTACATCGTCCGGAGTACCGTACTATCGTTCCACATTCATTTCGTCAGCAAGCGAAATGTTGCAGTATTCTAACACGCCTGTTCATATCTTATCATCTCGTACTTCTTCTTATTCCGTTCTTCCGCCCATATCCCAAAGGCTGAGCATGCATTGCGGCACAAGTTTTCTTGTCTATTCTGACCTCGAGAGCAGAGCGAAGCTGATGCTGCCCGGCGTCACATGCTATTGCGTCCTAGGCCATCACTCCTGCACGGCTGGCTGTCCAAAATGGGATAGATAACGGCCGTCGTCAGCGTGCCACCGACTCAAGGTTCTTACGCGGACAAGCTACGCTCCAATCTTGTCTCTAGCCCCGCCACCTTCCATACTGGCTGCCACTACTTGTTCGCATCCCTATTACTCTGCGAGCTCGCGCTCATGGGTTGCGTCGTCGGCAATGACATCTTGGAAGCCGCCGTCTGACGGATCCTTGCCCACGCGTAGACAATTCCGCTGATAAAGCCCACAACAATGGCCGACACACTGCCAAACGTGACAGGGGCGTCGAAGAAGACCAGACCACTGATGGCGATGGGAAGCTTGTTGAGTGCGCCAACCACAGAGTATGTCGTTGAAGATGTCACACGAATGCACCATGCAGAGCAGTATGAGATGAAGATAGCGCAGAGTCCCGAGTAGATCATGCCGACAAACAGGCTGTTGCGCGACTCGGCCGGGAAGTTCTTCTCAATGTTTGCCGACGACCAGTCTTCGGCGAGGAGGGTGCAAACGATCAGAACGGGAATCGTCAATAGGTTGTTGTAGAACATGGCTTTATGAAACTCGTCAGTAATTTCTCCTAATCATGGGGCCATGTTTCAGCATTGAGGGTAACTCACTGTCCCAGTCCTTGAAGTTCATCTTCTTGATAACTTTGCGCATGCCCAGCACGTAAGCCGCAGTGCAGCAAACGTTCATACCCATCCATGCGTACCCAGCGTTCAAGGTCGAAACGGCGGCAGAGGCTTCGGCAGACTGTGAGCCACCTCCAAGGGCGTGCTGGACATCAGCCCAGGCGGCAACAACGGAGCTGAGGACCATCAGGCCAAAGGAGAGAAGGGCAAGAGGGCTGACACTGCCGCCGAACCACAGAACTTCACCGTACGCAATGACGATGATGGTCAGGTTCTTGAAGATGGTGTAGACTGGCACAGAGAGGAATTGCAGGGCTTTGGTGCCCGTGTAAATCATGCCCACCAGGAGGAGTGCGATAGGGAACCCTGCATACTGTAAGCTTCGGCCGATGCCTGCATCACGTAGGACATGACCAACATTTCTTTGCCTTGTCAGTGTCGAATGGCGCCAGATTCGTAATCATTCCAAGGTTCTTGCAGACGACGATGGTGAGAATGCACACGATGGACTAGAGATAGCATGGCTGGGTTAGACGAGACCGAGACGGTGGATTTAGCCTGAATCAAACGCACCTGGACAGCAAGGTATAGAAAGTTCAAGTTCCAGAACTGGCCGGACACGACGTACTTGTTGACGACCGTCATGCTGATGGAAGAGAAGCAGTAGGCGAGGATGGCAGCGCCGGGGCTGTTGTCAATCTTGCTGATTGGCGATCCAAGAGAAGGACGCGGCCTCGCGGGAGGTCGAGCCAGAAAGCCATCCTTCTCTCCAAACGACTCGGAGGGACGGAGCTCGTAATCCTCGTTCTTCTTGTCTGACATGGTGGCGCTTAGTGTACACTTGTCTAGACGGTTTGTGAGGTTGGAAGTGGAAGCAAGCTGGCTTCAACGATTTTGGCTAAGTACGCGGCCTTGGAGCTTGCGAATGCGCCGGGATTCGGTGATGGGGAGACTCGTGCACGATCACCTCGCGAAGTCGACGGGATAGGATGCAGTGATGGGTTGATCGAGTCGTTATTGCAGTCCTCCACGCTTCGTTGTCTGCGGACGCGGTGATCTGGCTGTTGGGGAAGCGATGCTGAAGATCTATGGACGAGAAAGAAAGCGCAGGTTAAGGGGGTCAAATGCCCTTGGGCATTAGAACGGACGGGACGGGAACGCAGGGGAACACGCGTGCGCCTACCTATCAAGGGTCACGGAATTTCACCTCAAATTGGATTACCTTAGTGCTCTCTACAGGCCAGGTGGAGAAATTTTGGGGCACGTAAGCTCCCATAATACCACCCGTGACAGCCCAGTCAAGCAGCCATGGAAGTATCTTTCGCAAGAAGGGATAAATGCAAGGGACCATGGGCACTGGACACCTGGCAGCCCCGGGGTCCACCCTTCCAATTCGACACGAGCAGTCAGGAAAAGTGTTACCGTGCACCAGCCTGTTTTTTTTTTTTTTTTTAATTGCTATTCGTCTTCTTCAGGATTACATAAGCCCCTAGCTCTGTCTTTCGACGTGCCTATCCCGGCATGCCTACCAAAGGTGCCGAGATAGGTATTCGTACCGCTCTTTGGTAGAAGAATACCTAGACATCTAACCGGATGTCTACATATTAAAGCTTGGAGTACGCCGTACGGGGAACACCATGCTTGCGCATTGCATTTTGCGGAATACTTCACACAGGAGCCACTGATCCTAGTTGAAAATGGGAATTTGCGAAGGCTCGACACACAACCTTTACGCCGTTCCCTGGCTAGGCGCATCCTGCCCAGAGTCGACCATGCTTTCATCTTGATCTGCCCGAGCCTCCTTTCCCTCCCCTTCCTCGGGCGGCGCGGGGAAATTCAGATGTTTCCAATCCTCTAATTCTTCGGTGACAGATCGCAGCCTATCACGGATGCTCTCGATTGCGTAGCTTCCTAATAGGAGCCGCAATGGGGGATACGAGCAGTGAGCCAACTGCCAGACAAGCTCCGCGCACTTGACGGCGCTTGTTGGCTGCCGGTCACCGAGCCACTGAACCATTCTCTTGGCATGCAATGCTGGTGATGTTGCCTGCGCGTAAGCCTCGCTCGCAGGTTTGATGAGGAAGTGGCCCCAAGTTGGCAACGGCGTTGCGAGGGTGTCCGGCTCGTCCCTTCGAACAAACCCTGGCTCTACTAGTGTTGCCTTGACGTTGAATGAGTCTGTCTCGTAGAGCATAGCTTCTATGAGTCCCTCGACGGCGTATTTGGTAGCACAATACGGGCCAAGGCCGGGAACCCCCAGAGCTCCCGATGTCGAGCTAAAGATTAGATAACGGCCGCCGTTCTGTTGGCGAAAGTAGGGTAGGCTGGCCTGGATGATATTCAAAGTGCCCATGAAGTTCGTCTCGAACTGATTGCGAATTTCGTGCTCGTCCTGGTCCTCGCATGCTCCGATTACGCCATAGCCAGAACAATTGGCGACAACGTCAAATCGCTGGAACCGCTCCAACGTCCGTTCAATGACCCGCGCTACCGAGTCTCTCGCTCGAACGTCACACAGCATCCCCAGGCAATTTTCATTGTCCTGCTGCGCAACCATTTCCTCTGGGGTCGTCTCAAAGACGCGGCCCACAGAAGTGACAAGATCTCCCTTGGACAAGGCAGATTTGACGAGAGATCTACCCATGTGGCCGGTTCCACCGAATACCTGCACAGGAAGTGCTTAGTCAACGTCAGAAAGTAGAATGAGGGTGTCCCATCACTTACGACCCAGACCAACTGCTTTCTCTCGCCATCAAGTTGTGGTGGATCACAGCTAGCTGGGAGCTGGAGCTTCACTCTTGATGGCCCGTCGGCGGGAGTCCCGCTGTTCTCACTACATACGTCCATGGTGCTCGGTTTATAACCTCTGGTTGTTGTTGCGGGCTCTACACAGCTCTGTAGACAGGCTCAAGACCTTTTGACAGTCGGTATGAAAGCAGTCTCCAGAGGAGCTGTCGTTGCAGCCCGTTTGTCACGGGAAGGGTTTACCAGATGCACTTTTGATTGTGAGATGAATGGAAAGGGGACGGTAAAATGCTGCTGGTTGCTTTCGGGAGTGCAGATAACCGAGCTAGTAACTACCGTAGGGTCAGGTAAGAAGGGAGAAATGGAAGATCCAACTTGCTCGGCGCATCCATGTGTGGGGAGAGGTAACGTGAAGCGCAAAGGGAAATATTGGTGGCCTTGGATATGGCTTATTACATGGGCAAAGTGCGAATACACTTGTCTGCGCCAATAACACCAAGGCCGATGAGGATTCGGTTGTTGAAGGCCGCAAAGTGACCAGTGCTGAATGAACCCGGCGATTTCGGCAGAGCAGTACGCGGTATATCCGTACCCCACTTCCCCGTATCCCCCTTTAAATCTCGAGCGGTATCCCGATACATGCATAAGCAACTGGGTATGGAGCATGAGTCCATGTATCTATAATTAGCTTCTCGGACCCGTTTCGACCAAACCCAGCCATAGGGTGTTGGGCGATTCCCGCATCGCCTCCTCGTGATAGCCAAGGTCGTACGGCGATCATTCAATACTATTTACTGGTTCCAGAAGAGTACCCGAGCTGGGAGAGCCAGGTGTGGTTGAACCAACGCTTGCATTTCAGGTAGGTATTGTCATCTTGGGGTTGACAAGCAGGTCTTCGTTTGACGGAATGATGACAATGTCGGTTTGACCTAGTATCCGTGAAGCCTCGGCACCGACACAGCAATTATCTTACAATTCTCGCCAATTCTCGTCAATTCTCGTCTCGTTGTCGTTGTGTTATGGAGGGAGATGATGGGAAAGGCGTTGCCCAGTTCAACGCCTGTCTGCCGAGTATAAATCGGTCAAGAAGGAGCAAAGAGGGATATTCACCATACTTAAACACAAGTCAAGAGTGCAAAGGATCCAACAAGTGACATGTAGCATCTTCGTACTCCCACTCACTAACTCTATTACGCGTACCACGCCCTTGGCTGGTTGCCTATGCTGACACGCCGTTCTGAATGTATTGCTCAACGTACTCTTTCCTGTGCGGGTTCACGTCAAGGTCCTTCGTCCTGTTCAAAGGAGTCCATTTGGGCTCATCCTTGAAGAGCCTCATGGCCTTGATGTACTATTGACTGTTAGTAAATCGTATCGCCTCTGTATATGTGGAGATTGCTTACGTTGGACTCGTCGGTTGTGAAGCGGTGGTAGATGCCAGGAGGCAGGATGATTAAGTCGTCCTGCGAATAGTCAGCCGGCCGCAGCGCCATCTGTCGATATACAGGATAGCACTGTTACCTTCTCGACACGGATACGAACCCAGGCGTCATCAACGCTTCTCACGTCAAAGAAGCCTCGACCGTCGCGAACATAGCGAATTTCCTCATCCTCGTGCAAGTGCTCATGGAAGAAGGATTTGACCTTTTCCTCGTAAATCTCGCCCATCTTCTCTGGTGATACGACAATCTCGTCTCTGTTTCGGTACCCGCGGTCCGACGCCAGCTGGTTGACCCCATCCAAATCAGTGATTTGGTGGTAAAAGACACCAAGTTTCTTCAGGTCTTCGACGGTAACCTCCTTGCCAGAGTCATGTGCCAGGCGCTGGTCACCCTGTAGTGTCAAAAACAGTCAGTAAAGAACTACTACCAAGGACTCTAGCTTTGCTCAATCTGCAAAATTTGAAGAAATCATCCGCGACTTACATCAAGACCGTCATACCAATAAGCCTTCATGTTGGTGAGTTGGTAGTGTATTGCAAGCCTGAGAGTTGTATGACGATGAGACTGATAATCTTTACACGTCTCTGTAGCCTTTGCAGTAAGAAGACTGATTCAATAATATTCCGGAAGGGTCGATTATCAAAAGGTTTTATGGTTGGCAACAATATTTAATTGCTAATTCGAATGCGCTTTGGAGGCAATAATGAGGTCGGGTTCACTTTTTCGCATTTGAAATGACGCAATTGGCTCAGCAGGTGGGGTCATCAGAAGAGGTACGGTAATACTGGAAATGAAGCACGTCGTTAGGTCGCCCGTCCTTTCAGCAGCACGTGGGGCTGCCATAAGTCCTTCCGGGCTGGACCCCACCATCTAAACAGCAACCTTGAATGGAGGTCAAGATGGCCAGAGCCTGTCATGCGATTTGGCCACCTGAAGAACTACCTTAGTCAGCCAAACTGCAACTTGAGTTATGGTCGCCCTTGTTCGTTCGTCGCGCTCTACGTGTAGACGGTGGAAGATAGAGCAGAACAAGTTATTGCCAGACAAGGGAAATTACACGTTGCAAAGAGAACAGGGCACAGCCAACAATCAATGCATGGGGCAAGTTGACAAGTGCTTTCCCCTGTCATAACTGTCGAGTGTGGAAGTCAGCTCTAAGGTATCTATGCTTCGTGGCAGATTCAAGCCAAGGCGCTTCGTTGCCGAAGACCATGCATGGATACAAACAAATGTGCCGTAGGATGGCGATATTGATACCCCAACGCCAAGAACCATGCAAATGTTGCCAATTCCATCAACTTTTCCCGCCTTGTTTAGCGTTCATCCATAGACTTGCTCAGTACGTCCCATCATCGGACATCGGCAGCAAGCTCTGGCCCCCCGGCAATGGCAATCTCATTGTTGATGCCATCCGCTGTCTCCTCCACCTGCCGTCTCTCGAAAAGCCGCCTCCACCAGCTTGGGGGATCGAATGGGCGCGACCCATTGTGCAAAGGCGGGTACACATCAGTGAAGAAGTACCAGATGTGACCGATCACTACGCCCATAATTTCGTCCTTAGGAATAGAGCCGTGGAGAATAAGACTGAAAGCCATCAGGACCCACGGTAGGTAGGGGGCTGTGAAGACTAGCAGTCCAAGAAAGCTCAATCGGGTATCTGGGTTACGCCGCGACCAAATGTAAACGAGTGTTGACGAGAGTGGATGGCCCAAGAACGGCATCGAGACCAGCGGCGACAAGAGAAGAAGGCTCGCCATGGAGTAAACAAGCAACCAGGAAAAGTGTGCTGGAGAGCGGCCAGAGGACTCTTCGAGTAATCGAGCGTAACGCTGGAGGAAGTAGACGTGGAATAGCAGATCGAGCGAAAATGGACCGAAGTAGAGGAACGTAGTCAGAAGGCGCCAGTACTATCAAGGTATTCAGAGTGATCAGCAATTGTCCAGATATCTTGGGGAGAGGACTAGCTTGTCATGCGGCTGCAAGGAACGCGCACCAAAAACTGAAGAACGGGGAGGTTAGGCGAACCTGGGATTTGGCGAAAACGGCGCGGAAGCTGTAGAACAACTGGAAAGGAGTAACCATTTGACATTGAACGAGAGCGCTAGTCAGAACGGTCGCCGTCGTCCACCATCTGGTGCATATGGGCATCTCCCAGAACCACGTCTCAAGGGGGAATCGGCCCCCATCGCCCATCATCTGGTCCATGGTGGGTAGCGGATCGCGGGTAGAGCGCTTCAAAGGCAAAGATTCGTTGGTAAAGCAAATGCACTCATTGCCTGGTGTGTCGGAGCTGTGAGAGAATCGAAGGGTGTGAAGTGCCGTCTAAGTATCTTGATCGTCTGAGTGTCTAGGTGGGGGCGTTGCAAAGCGTCAGGGACGAGGGATGACACCACGTTTGATGTTTGGCGACAGGGAAGGCCGAATGACTGACCGCGATCACACGGAAGGACGTAGTTGGATCGGAATAAACGTTCAGACAAGTCGCCAGCTTTGGTGAGTGACTGGACTTAGAGAGAGTGACAATACGAGTAATCGCCCAGCTTGGTGCACGTATGATATCCTTCCGGAGAGGTGGCCTCTGAGTAGGTGGTGGGAAATACCTTGGGTAGGCACGCTGGCACGGTCGGTACTTGGAGCCCTTGGGTACGAATAGAGCGCTGACGACGGTTGATGCCGAACAATTTACTGAGGTGGGGACAGCTTGGCAACCAATGACCCGACGGTAAGGTACCTAGCCAGACGGGAGAGGGGCGACGAAGGTATCTGCATGAAGTCCACTAACGCTCCTTCCCTTACCTAATCACTCACGTGCTATCAGTGGACACGCACGGGGAAACGAACAGGACGACAGGTCCCTCATCAGCCTCACAGTGCTGGTTCTGACACCGATAGATAGCCCTGCACATCAAGTGGCGCAGTGCGCGTAAAGTGGCCTGGGGTAGCAAGGGCACGCGTTAAGAAACGCGCGGAACGCGTCCAGCTTCAATTTCCCTGAAAATCGCGGGGCTGGTACCGCACTGCGGTTCGACTCCTGTCGCAATGGGAGAGTGGCTCGACTACTTTGTTACTCCTTCAACATCACCATGCTCATCTCCAAGCCGCAACCTCAATCCGGTTTCTGATCCGTCAAATATACACATGAAGCTCACTTAATCTTCATTATTCTGTCCCTACTGTCGCAATCCCTATCGAGACTCTCTCGCGATTCATTGGTCACTATCTTCACTATCGCGACCTCGTCTTTGCCATCGCACTTCCCCGGCTCTCCTTTCGCCGCGCAACTCGCCTCCGTCAGGTCCATACAGGATCTCCCGAGTGGATCTCTGCACACTACATTTCGGAAAACTTCAGCTATTACCATGCCCCCGAAAAAGAGACAGTCAGACGCTGTGCGTCGCAAATCGCGACAGAGCGATGTTCAACGTGAGGATCCTGCCAGCCAGGTCGCGCAGGACGGGTGCTAATGAGGAGTAGCTGGCGACCCGATCCCTAATCGAGGAAAGCGACGCTATAGACCAGGAACGGTTGCTCTCAGGGAGATCCGGAAATACCAAAATGGCACCGACCTTCTGCTGCGGCGTCTTCCCTTCTCACGCCTTGTACGTTTAGACGAATCCAGTCAATATCCAAGAGCTTCACACGTTAACTTTCCCCAATAGGTTCGCGAGATTGCTGAGTCGGTGAGGCCTCGAGGCGAAGCTATGCGATGGCAGTCACAAGCAATACAAGCACTGCAAGAAGCTGCCGAGGCTTTCTTGGTTCACCTTTTCGAAGATACCAATCTCTGTGCGATCCACGCTAAGAGAGTCACCATCATGCAAAAGGATATTCAGCTTGCAAGGCGAATACGCGGCGTGTGGGGCGGCCTTGGCTGAGCTTCTCATGGTCGACGAGGGCTACCGATCTATGGGGCTCGCTACTGGTAAAGGGGACCGAGCCGCCGTGGTGACTACCCTTGCTCGCGGCTATTCGCTCCCCTAAGCTGGGTCCTTTCCACGAAATGTATAATTTCTCTGGCTTTGATCTGTTTTATAATGGTTGTGCGGATACCCATTCTGGGATGGCGGTTTCTTGACTTTTCTTTTTTGTAGGGTGGGGAGTTCTAGGCGTTGGCGATGCTTCTTTATAACTTGAACCAAGCTGAGCGATGCGCGTGTCAACACCTATGGGGATGACCATGCGGTGTGACATGTGTATATGAATGGTTACGTTGGTGGGTAGAAAAACGTCAGGGCAATGACGGATCGTACCTTGACGCCCTTGAGATCCTTTCAAACATGAACGAGACTTAATCATCAATATGAACACTTACAACAGTGGCTAAATTGACGAGGATCATCTGCCTCAACGTGCGGGAAAATTGACTCGAATGTGGCGTATCCGGGGTAGTTATTTTGGAAAAATACCTGAATAAATTGGAGGTGATCAACTGTACTTACGTCATTCATAGGGTGATGCAATGCACCTCAGCTACTCTGGCAAAGAAGAGCAGCTTAGGTGTAGTAGGTGCCGTGGGCACCTAGGCTAGTAATTAGAACCTTACCTAACATAAATCAATTAATGTAAGGTACCTTAGAAAGGTGCACATAATAAGCGTGCCAGGTAATCCGCCGACTCTTCGCTTGTACACAACCCGCTGGGTCTCCCTCGTTCCTTCCCCAGATGCAACGTTGATCAACTTCGTTTTCCATCTAAGCTCATTCGATTCAATGAGCGGCCTCCTTTCAGCAAGATTCGCCGGCCGGCGCCTGGCTTGGCCGATCGGCACTGGCGTTTGCGTTGCCTACTCGTTGGTCTGCCGACAAACGCCTGGTAACTTTGGCTCTCATCTCACCTCGACCGCGCCGTCCCCCAATCGTGTGCAGCATCACCGTTCATATGGAAGCTTGAATCCAGAATCGATGAGGCAGCTTTCACGCGGCAGTATTTATGGTATAAGATCCCCCCCAAGCGCCAAGCGGGTTTCTCATGTTGGGCGTGCCTTGTTAATGCTGCCATAGGATTTGGAGCTGGACTTCTCGTCGGCTTCCTATCGCACACTCTGGTTCTACTTACCGGCCTAGCCATGTTCACCGTTTACGTACTTGCTACCGCCCCCCATAGAGCTCACTCATCGGGTTATGGTTCTTTTATTTCCGTGCTAATAATCGTTTTCACAGCTTGCGCATCGATACGGCTTGGACTTGCCCCAGCTTCTCGGTTTGAAGAAACATCTAAACAAGGCTATTCTGACGAAACCTTTCCACAATGCTGTATTCCGACTATCTTTTGCAGCTACCTTTACTCTCGCCGCCTTCGTCCGTTTCTAGGCCTGATAGCCTCAGAAAGGCTGCGTTTCCCGTGTCAACCACGCTAGGGTCAAGGGGTCATTCTGGAAATAGTCCTTCGTTTTCTGGAAGATGTCCGCGTTGTGCTTGTTGAGCCACGCCTTCTCTTCCGCTGTCAAGAGACTGGGCTCAATCAAATTTTGGCAGTATGGGACCATAGTGACGTGCTCGAACCCTAAGTAAGGCTTGTCACCAAAGGAATGCTTTGTCTTGACTTCGGTGACCATTGCGACGTTCTCGATCCGAATGCCATATGACCCGTCCTCGTAGAATCCTGGCTCGATCGACACTACGTTGCCTGGTGCAAGAGCCACTTCGGCAAACTGAACTCTAGTGCCGATACCGATGGGCCCCTCGTGTACGTTGAGGTACGACCCAACGCCGTGGCCAGTTCCGTGGCGATAATCGAGGCCCTCTCTCTGAGGTACAAGCAAAGTCAGTTACCCATCTCTGCGAACCAAGGCTATGATTCAACACATACCCATAAGTGCTGGCGAGCCAAGCAGTCAAGCGCAAAGCCAGTTGTGCCCTTGGGAAATATCGCGGTGTCTAATGCAATATTCCCCTTCAGCACCAAGGTGTAGGCGAGCTTCTCAGCTTCCGTAGGTTGTCCAAAGTGCAGGGTTCTCGTAGTATCGGTGGTTCCATCGAGGTACTGAGCACCAGAGTCGCACAGGTAGATGGAATTGGGGTCGATGGTGCTGCATGCCCCTCGCTCCGGCTTATAATGAATCACAGCGGCACTAGGGAGAGATTAGCAAGAGCCAGGAAGGTTGGTTTCACATAATGTTGCCATGGCCCAGGCAAAGCGATGTTCACCAGAGGCAGGAGAAAACCGAACTCACTTTGCGCCAGTCGAGGAAATGGTGTCGAATGACAGGCCGACGTAATCTTTCTGCTTTGCGCGCAACTGTTCGAGCTTATCGCCTGCCTCAACTTCGTCCAGCTTGGCTTTCTTGGCTACAAGCTGGTCTTCCAGCCAAGCAAAGTACTCGATCAAGGCAGCGCCATCGCGAATGTGACAAGCTCTCATGCCAGCCATCTCGTTCTTATTCTTGACAGCCTTGGAGTCCCCGATAGGACTTCGTACCTCATCAACTTGACCGTCTCCGCCCAGGGAGCGCTTCAATGCCCAAGATGCCTTGTTGGAGATCATGAACCTCTGAGATGTGGCTCCAGTTGCTGGCTCGGCGGACTTGACTTCGGAACGTAGAGCGTTGATTGCATCGAAAATGGCCTCGTAGGGCTTGACAGCGACGTCATTATCCGCAAGATAGGCCTGGGTCTCTTTTCCGAGCCTGGAATCATCAACGTACAGTGTTGCTGAGTCGGGAGTAATGATTGCGTATGAGAAGAAGACGGGATTATAAGGAATGTCGTCGCCGCGGAGATTGAAAAGCCAGGCAATCTCGTCAAGCATTGACACAACAAAGGCAGGCGAGTTCTTCTTTTCCAATTCTTGGCGTAAGTCCTTGAGCTTGCTTTTGACATCCTTGCCATTGAATATATCGGGCAACACTTTGACGGGGTTCTTGGGGCGAGCCGGGCGGTCAGTATCCCACACGAGGTCTACCAGATTTTCATCCAAAGGAAGAAGATCACGGCCGCCAGATCTCTTGATCTTTTCAGCGAGCTTCTTGGCTATGGAGCCTGTGATGAGTTCGGGGTCAACACCGACAACCTTGCCACCAATAGATTGTTCAGCAGACCATTCTTGCCATGTAGGAACATCTTGGAGACCTTGCTTCAGCAGTAACCAGTTTTGATCAAGCTGTTTAGAAGCTTGGTTGAAGTATCTTCCGTCGGTAGCCAGCGCGGCCTTGTCCAAGGTGACGACTGCGCAGCCGGCAGAGCCACTGAAGCCAGAGATGAATTCCCGGCGACCGTCGCAGCCAGCGATGTATTCAGAGGCGTGAGAGTCTTCGGAGGGGATGACTACATGTTGAAGAGGAGGGGATCAGCAACAATACTACAGCAGCGCAATCGGGTGAAGATTGGCTTGCGGTGATTTATCCATACCGTAGACGTCGACCTTGCGCTCTTTCATCAGCTCCCTGAGCCTCGAGAGGCGGCTGGTAGTGTCAATCCGCTCCATATCTCGGGTTGGGACTTGGTGTAGTGCTCGATGGCGAAGGCCAGGAGAGGAGATATGAAAGCCGGCGGGCGATGGAGCGGGCGAGGCCCAGACGCTGAGGCTACTTGTGGGAAACCGGTTGCTGGTTCGGCAGACGAGACGAAAGGTAGGGCGAAGATTGATCCAGAGCATGAGGAGAGGATGCTCGAGGAACGACCAGGACGGTGCAATTTCACCAAGAAGCGGAGGTTAAGGCAAAGGTAAATGGAATAACCAATGTGGCTTGACCTGCGCGGGGGCAACTAACTCCACGGGCAGCGTCGGGACAAGTAGGTAATGGAAGGAGGTGACTGTGACGAATCCACGTCTGGACAATGCTGCAGCTCAGGTAGGTGCCTTCCTGATAGTGGGCCTTGACAACAGGTACACAAATGCACAGAAACCAGCTCTCCTTCCACATTCGACGGTGCCCCGCACCAGCTCACGTTCAGGGAGAGGGGCAGATTTCCGTGACTGCCCGCCCGCCCTCAAGACAGCGGGGAGTGCGAGCATGTGGCGTGGTAAGGTGGGTAGGTACGAAGTACCAAGGCACCACGTTAGGTACCTATCTTATGCACTTTAGGTAGGTAGGTAGTTAGTGGGGGGCACGTAGGTAAGCTTACAGGGAGACAGTACGGTGCCTGCCCACTTACCATGACTTGTTCATCTCTTTAATTGTATAAACAGGAACTTGAGCTGGTTCTCACCAGGGGAATTCTTTGGATAGGCGTTATTCCCTTGTAACCGGTTTGGAGCAGAATCAAGGCAGCAAGTCGAAGCAACATCAGGTTCTCTGTAGAAACGAGAATAAATAATCTGCAACCATCTGAAGCATTCATGCTGTTGATTTTCCAGTTCTTTTGTTCTTCTTTCTTAGTAGAAAACATTTCTTGTTCTATTCCTCGCCAGGTTGATTTGTCCAATGCCTCTGAAGCTCGTGTCACTTAGTCCTCTAGGCGACCCACCTGCATCTTCTCCGAGCTTTCTCACACTTCACTTTGGGTATGCGGCCTGCATTTATGTTTACCCATAGCCTCAACTTCAAACTGTGCACTCAACAATACGAATCCTGACCTCGCACGCCGTACTGCGCCCGCTTACTCGCGTCGAAGAACGTACTCACTTTCGAGGATACACTTGGGTATCAATATGAGAACAAAACCGACCAATATTTGAGTGCTTCATCATTCTACGCAAACATGGAGCCCCAGCTGCCACTCACTATACAAGAGGCAGAAGCCGTGAGTCTCGCACCCATCTTCGACAGGATAGCGACGATACTGACAGTCGCGTCACAGTTAGTCTCGGCTCTCTACGAACCGTCGTCCCCTGAGACCATTGCGCGCATCCAAGAGACGCTACATCGCATGCAAAGATCCCCTTCCGGCTGGTGGATCGCCCGTGATCTCTTAGGCTCCGCCGATGACAAGGTCAAGTTCTTCGGTGCCCTCACCCTGATTGTCAAGCTGAACACTGAAAGGTTGTATATTACCTTTCCAGGTTCGACCAGCACCACTACTAACATCAAGACTAGCTCCTCACTGTCAAAGGGCGATGCTTCGGAGTTGTTGCAAAACCTCGTAGGCTGGTTTGTAAGGTCACTGGACGACGGTTCTGGTGCCATGGTCGTTAGGAAGCTATCCTCGGCTTTGGTAACCTTTTTCCTATGCTTTCCCACCCAGTGGGAGCTTTGCATCCGCCACCTCTGTTTCTCCTTGTCTGAGGATGTAGCGTTGTCTCAAGAAAGAGTTGATGAAACCATTGATTTATCAAGCGTCCTCCAAACACTCCAGCCTCGAAGCCTTCAGGCCGCACTATGGTTTTCAGGAGCACTGATAGATGAAGCAACGAAAGTGGAAATGAACTCGGCAAAACAGTGAGTATCGCAGTCTTCGTGGGCCTAGTCTTTTCACTAAAGGCGCGGTAGCATGGGTTTGTATGAGAATCTCATGCGCAATGTTCCAGACGCCATGGTTCTCATGTCTCACGGATTTTCATGTCGAGAATCTCCAGATCCAATGAGCCACAGCTTACAGAAAGGCACCATAACTTGTTTACAGGTAGGCAGTCATCTCCGCCTAATAGCGCGAATGCCTCACTGTTATGGACCAGTCGCTGACCACGTGTTGTCTAGTCATGGGTTTGGTTTTCTCAGAGGGTGTCAGCACACAATGACGAGCTAGTCCATTCTCTTCGGGCACTGGTACAGCCTACAATCACAGCTTTGAGCGACGCCGAACTGTACGAAGTGGCCGTGGAGTTGCTCTCCGAGATACTGTCAAACTACTCGGGCTTCTTGACAGATGATCATTATGAGTCTCTCTTTTCTCTTTTTGAGACCCAGTGGTCTCATGAGCGATACCAACGTCTTGTCCAAGGGGACTTTGACTTTGATTCCGTCCAATTCGGGCAGCTTATGATCGCTCTTGGCGATTCCAAGGTTGAGAATCTCATCCACGGCGTGGATGCCCGCTCGTCGCGTTTTATCGCACATCTTCGTGGGCTCCTTTCGGCCCAAGGATATCCTGTCAGCGAGGACAAGATCTTCGTTCCTGCCCTCGAGTTCTGGTCCACCTATGTTGAAACATTGACAGACTGCATTTACTCTGAGGAAGAGGGCTCAAAGGCATGGGTCTCTACGGCTACCTCCCACGTCCTGGAAGCTATATCGACCGTTTGGCAACGAATTGCATACCCAGCTGCCAGTATTCTTGCTGATTGGGATTCGACTGACCGCGCCGGTTTTGGCGATGCAAGGAAGGATGTTGCTGACCTTCTTCAATCGACCTTCACCGTGACTGGGCCTCCCTTGATCTCAACTTTCGCCAACCTGACTCTTCAGTCGTTGTCACCAAGCGCCTGGTCTAATCTCGAGGCTGCAGCGTTCTGTCTGGGGTCTCTAGCCGACTGCGTAACCGGAGATGCCAGATGCGACGAAAGCCTCAGAGCGGTTTTCTCCTCGCCCTTGTTCGACCTTCTTCAGACATCGGGCGAATCCATGCCGGGTCGCACCCGCCAGACCTGCATATCCCTGATTGAAAGATACTCTGATTACTTTGAGCGCGAGACCCAAAGCCTTCCAGCTGCCCTGAACTTGCTCTTCTCTGTCCTCGCTGATCCCTTACTGGCTGGGCCGGCCGCAAAATCCATTTTACAGCTTTGTTCGTCGTCACGTTCCATCCTGGCATCGGAGGCTAGCGCATTCCTTAGTCAATATCAAGGCATTGCTGCGCAAAGTCAGCTGGATTGTATGGCTGTTGAGCGGATTATGGGAGCCATAGCCGCTGTCATCCAAGCCATCCCAGACGAGGGTACCAGATTCGATCATCTTGAGTCCTTACTCTCATTCGTCCAGAAAGATGCTCGCTTGTCGATGCATCTACTGTCTTTACCTAGACTTCAGAGTGGCGCATCAGGCAGCGGAACGGACATTCATCGCTGCTCGACGCTGGGCGACCCGTCAGAACTTCCCCTTCACATGGCCTTGAAAGCTTTGAGATGTCTCATAGGCATTGGCAAAGGCCTGCAGGCTCCGGGTGACGTGCCCCTCGATCTGGATAGCGAGAAGGATGTCCCAGTGACCGACGGCAGCTCCAGACTTGGTCAATTGCAGTCTGGGATTATGTCAATGATAGTACAGCTTCAGAGAGCTTTTCCACAAAGCGACGAAGTTTCCGAGAGCATTTGCACCATTTTCCGATCGGGGTTCTCAGAGTCGGACGCTGGTCCCTTCGTTTTCCCTCCAAGGCTGGTATGCGACTACCTCACTGAGCAGACACCTCAGACACCTCGAATCGGCTACTTTGTGAACACTGCTTGTTCCTTTCTCAGCTCATTGAGGAATATGAAGAGTGGCGACGTGGAGGAGGTAAGAACGAAACTCCTCCGATGGGTCATTACTCTACTACAGCAACAACCAGGTAAGGTCATGCTTGTCTTGATTCCAAAGCCATACTGACAGTATCGATGGAATAGAGCCAGACAATGATGTAGAATTGGCGCAGAACGGCATCGAGTTTACGAACCGCTTGGTCTCGCGAGAGCCTGGTTCCCTTTTCCGTCCGGATTGCCTTCCGCTTACCGAGTTCTTCTTCATCTATGCTCTGCGGATACTAGACGGGCGCGAACCACTGCCTAAAGCTGCAGCCGCGGATTTCTGGGTTCGTTCGCCAATGCGCAACGTATAATCTTCAACTGTACTAACCAGCACCAGGCCACATTCATGGCTCTTAAGCCCACAGATGCGACAATAGATCATGCGATAGCTCAATTAGGCCCGTTGCTAGCTCAATCTATTGTTCGTAACATCGGCGGAACTGCCTCAAGGAGCGAACTCGACAGGCTAAGTGAACCCCTGAAGAAGATGGTCAGCAACCAAGCCAAAGCTCGTACTTGGCTTGAGCAAGCCTTGTCGGACCCATTATTCCCAAGCCGGCAGCTGGCTGGCGATGAAAAAGCAGTGTTTCTCAAGAAGATTATGAAGTGGGTTTGACTTTCTTTGTGAAGTGTGAAAAGAGTATAGGAATTTATCGCTGACCATCTCTGACAGTCTTCGTGGAGCGAGGGGGACCAATCAGGTGGTGCGAGACTTTTGGCTTGCTGCACGAGGCTCAAACTTCGCCTATGCCTCGTGAAGAACATGTTCCAGAACTACAATGTCTCAACAACCCGCCAGCCTTCCTCCTACAGTCATAAATGATTCCCATTGACGGTGTTCAAAGCTGTGGTTCACAGGAATGAGCAGTGATGGTACATTATATTACAAATGCTTTACAGCATGACAGGCTACGAGGTGCCTCACCGAGCAAGTCTTGGGACAGAGCAAAGGTTTCACAGCCCGGTGGCTTCTCTTACTAAGACCATGGTTTCGTTGGCATTAAGGCGGGCCTTGCTGGCACCCTTTGCTTCGACAGCATCGAGATAACGTCCCTCGTCAACGGAAAGAAGCTCTATGTAGCGCTCACGGATTCCGCCAAGTCCTTCAATAACAGCCTTGGAGACGGCTTGTTTAAGATCTCTGAGGGACGCATGGGAAAGAGATTCGGCGAGCTGAGTTGGGTTCCTGGCCGGAGCATCAAAAATAGAGAGGATCTCCAATAGGTTTGATACCCCCGGCCGGTTAGTCGGATCATAGGAAACATTATTGGAGGAGTCCGTAAATGCACTCATAATCTTGGCGTGGATCTCTTCCGGCGTGTCGGTAATAAGGATACGTGACCTTGGGTCCTTGGCCGATTTCGACATCTTCTGGGTTGGCTGTTGCAACGACATGACCCGGCGTGTCGGGGCTACACCTCATTAGGAATTCGTGCCCTGAAGATAGATGACGACACGAAACATGGCTAGACAAACTCACACGTGATGGTCTCAGGAGATACCAGGAGAGGGCCGAAGTTGTGGTTGAAATTTGTCACACATTCGCGAGCAAATTCCAAGTGCTGTCTCTGATCATCGCCGACGGGTACATGAGTGGCCCTGGACGAAACATTAATCAAGTGCGCTGCCCCTAGTTTCCATAATAGCTGTAGGTGGCGGGTGAATAGCATGTAGCGCTTCGGAACAACGTCAAGTAAACATACCGGTGGACAAGGATATCGGCAGCCTGCAGGACAGGATATGAAAACAGACCTAGCTTCAGCGAGGCTTTCGCGCCTTCATCGAGGATGGTGGCGTCAGTTGAGAGCGACAGCTTGCTCTGTTGAGAAATGTCCGGTGTCAGTAAGTTGTTCTACTATTTACGGAACGGCGAAGTATTAGACCTTCCATTGTGTCATTCGTGACAAGTAGCCCATCGAGGCTGTACAGCTCAAGATCCACATGAGCTCAGAATGTGCCGGGACCTGATGTGTAATTTGTTAGTATCTTCGGGGTCAAAGCGGCTGTAGTAACGGAGGGATGAGTGCCCAAACAAACGGCTTCGTATCTATGTGTGTGTATGTTTGTAAGAGAAAGATGTAGAGATGTTCATCGTAACATACAGACGATTGATAGAACAAGGTCGAGCGTTCAGGGTTAATACCTGTAGCCAACAAAGCTGCCAGTGTTTCCCGTTTCCACTGCCTCAGCTGCCCTGCCTTCTGAGGCACAGTGATAGCGTGCAAGTCGACGACAGAGTAAACAAGCTTGCAGCTTTCAGCTGGCTTGCCTTGGAGCTGTACCCATTGTCGGATAGCACCGGCGTAGTTGCCTAGGTGCGGCGTTCCTGTAGGCTGAATGCCCGAAAAAATGACTTGGTGGTTCCCAGTTGACACGTCGCGGCGTCCGGCTGGAACCTTGAGCCGGTGGACTGCCCGCCTTGAATGCTGCCACATGAGAAAGAGCCGTGCTAACGTTTAGAGTAGAGAGGCCTGACTTTAATGGTTAATTTGACTCGAAATAGTACTTAAGCCGGTACGCTTACTTTATGATCTCAATGATGGGCACGAACCGGAAGTGTCGGGAGGTATAATCGAATTCACATATGCCACAACCCCCGAAGATTGCTGCAAGCCCAATGCCAGGTCACATATGCCGTTTTGTAAGTTCAGGATGGTTAATAAACATG
Organism: Colletotrichum godetiae; assembly: GCF_030913485.1. NCBI lineage: Eukaryota > Fungi > Ascomycota > Sordariomycetes > Glomerellales > Glomerellaceae > Colletotrichum > Colletotrichum godetiae. The sequence continues at coordinate 45,197 of NW_026851353.1, forward strand.
AGCCCACTAGCCTTAGAAGTAGAACTTGAATAATCCAACGCATGGGGCAATGGACCGCTTATTGCTATTCAGTCCATATTGCTATAGCGGGGCGCAATGGACTCTGGGCGCATGGCGTACCTGGTTGCCTCAGCCTCTTCCGGGGGACGGTCGAGGGCCCTGTGAGAATACATGGCAAGTAGATCGAAGGCGCAAGCCTATGTGAACACAAAAAAAGTAGCAGTCGCTGACACCATTCGACGAGAGCCAAATTTGATATTTGCTGATTTACAGGGGACACGCTCACAAGAGGGTCCCTTTTCAACTATTTAGTACACAGACAGAGCCTTCTGTCACCTTTTTTCGACCGCCCTCAATCGTCTCCTTAAGCACTACACACCAGCCTACACGTCGACCCATGGGTGGCCCGATTTCTCAGGCACTCGCGGCTGCCTTCCTTTTCGCCGCTTCGTCTTTCTTCCATTGAGTCTGAAGGAACCGCCGCTCACCCTCTGATCGCTTGCCACTGTCCTTATCGAACCGGACCGTGGCCAAGAACTCCTCTACTTTCTCAACTGTATCAAGCTCCCGGTTTTGGCCAATGTGTTTCCACTGCGAATCAATTGCCTCAGTCGCCTCTGGATCGATGGCATCCATAGCCTTGCCGACACCTGGGAAAAGATTAACACATTAACATTTGTATCAAATGAGCAAGTATGAACCTGCTCGCTAGACGTCATGCTTTGTTGCAACCTACCAAGCTTTCCAAAGTCCCACACATTGGCCTTCATACCAATGCCGTAGTACGCGTGCTTCTGGAGAAAAGCAAGCCACAGCTGAACCGTCTCAGGGTTTCCATCACGGATTTGGACGAGACGACGCATCGTTACACGCTCGAAGTTCTCCTGTGACTTTTTGAAAATGAAACTACTCCGGGGAACCGTCCATCTTTCAGTGATTCGAGGCAGGGGTACCGGGCCGAACGCTGGGAGCTTCAGGTAGTACGCTGCGCGGAGGGCAAAGTCGGAGAAGAACTCGAGGTTCCTCAGACTGTATGAGCGCAACTGTAGGTCGCATGAAGGAATTCCGTACTCGGCTTCGCGACGTAATGGCTGGAGATAAAGTGCCTGGACGCCTCGAGGGTATCTTGGTTCGTTTTCTTTCGTCTTTCCGAAGAAATGTCCCCTTGAAGGTGATAATCATCAGTCCCATTACTGCACGCAATATGACCCAGTTGGGGCGAGTGCTTACACAGGGTCAGACTCGCTCAAAGCCTGCGGTTTTCTCTTTGTGTCGACATCTTTCGAGGGTTGCGTTGCTGAGGTTTGCGGCGTCTCTGTGTTGAGTGAACGAGTCCATGATGGTCTTAGGGTGCCCTGCAGAATTGAACAGTTAATGAGTGAACAGCTTCCGCCGCGGGACAAGTATCAACGAACCTGTAAATGTGACCGCACCAGGCAGCGGGCGGTTGGCCTCAACAGTGTCGGAGCGCGCATCTTCTTCACACGCGTAGCAAGATTGATGAGCAATGCTATGCTGTTGACACGCTGAAAGGGTCGAATGAGGATCTCCACGGTAAAATCTCGAGGTACCCGCAAATTATGCATATGTGAGGTAAGCTGCATGGGCATTATCGTATTTTGACAGATTGATATCCACTTTATTGAATACCATCACTCTATGCATATGCTGATTTGTAACCTCCCTCTACTCAACTCCGTTACATTTGCTTCACTGGGTGATTCAGATGGAGCGCAATGCAGCATTCCCAAAACTGGTTGATTGCAAGGTGGTGATTGGATTAAACACTATGTCACTAGAATGTTCCTGTCACTCATGTCTTGCGTTCTCTACACCAGCTGCATGGAAGTCCGTATTCAATTGATTTGCGCGACTGTCTATCAGCCAGCGACTTCGGGTATCACAAAATTTAAAAGAGACATGTCTAGACACGAGAAGCAAAACGTGTGCCTGGCTACTGGCGGCTGCGCCGACGGCGCTCAACCAGCTTCTTGTAAAAAGCCTTCTTGCCGCTCGCCTTCTTCGTCTGGATCGCCTCATATTTGGATCTGAACTTGCCCGATGCCTTTTCTGCGCTCAACAACTCATCCACAAGGGTCTGCTTTCTCTCCTTGCGCGTCAAGCGGGCGCTGTGGAACTCGGTCGGGCCCTCGACAATGCGTCCGACATGAGCGTAGCGAGGCACCTTGGCCTTGAGGGATTCCTTCTTGTAGTGGCGCTTGGAATCGATGGCAGTTCCTCTCATGTGAAGAATCTGGAGGTCTCGCTTCAGCTCGGGATCGTTGGGATCCGTCTTAGGGATGCCGAACCAGCCCGGGCCAGCATTATCTTTGGCAGTCTGTCTGTTGTTAGTGTACAGGTCCATTCAACCGTGCAAACAGGGAAGAGTGTTGTGGGAAAATCTCAAGTCAGAGTAACTATGAAATGAATGATCATTTTGGCGTGGCAGGTAACCCAAGACGGGCACCGTCACCACATCAAGAAAATAAAGCAGGGTTTGCTTCTCATCAGAAGAGGTGCGTGATGGGGGGTGAGTAAAAATTGCTCAAGGCGCCGCAACGTACCTTCTTCTCCGCTGGCCTAGGATCGCGAAGCGTGATGCTTTTTGAGTCTTGTGCCTTGGGCTGCACCTTTGAATCCTCAGTTGGATTGACAGGTACGGCCTTGATGGCAATCAAGGCGCAATCCTTGGGCCGTGGCGGCTGCTTCGTCGCAAGGCGACTAGCCGCTTCTCTCAGAAGATCATCATGACGCCCATCGCACAGCTCTGGCATAGCGGTAATGTGCGATTGAACCGTGGGAGCTGATACGGGACTCAGCAGTGTAAGGAGTGGGATCGAGAGGAGAAAATTAGGCAAGTTGGATTCTAAGTAAGATTTTTTTTCGTCTTTAAAGGTCTGGTGGGGCAGTGGGATTTGACACGAGTGGACGGTGAGTTGAGGCGCGTCGCCTCGAGGTGGGTACTTTTGGTATTAGGTAATACTCCTGTCCCCAAGACTGTTATGTAAGCTTGGAATCATGACAGACCCGCTGGCCAGCTTGCAGCCTCGCATTGAGGCAAAGCACTGATTGACAGTCACGTCGTGCCTCGATCCTCAGCCACGTCATCGGCCACATGCAGCTCTACGTAATAACCCATCCATGGATGTGTTTTGTCCACCTTAGCTTCAACCAAAAGCGAAGATAGAAGACTACAGTAGATTTTGGGCGGCTCGGCCTCTCAAAGGCTACGTGATGGTGAGGCCGCAGGATGCCCAATAGGCGGCTAAAAGGAGTTCGGTGTGCTTTGAGAATCGAGGCTGCCTGTCGCCCCTACCTTATCAACTTACCTACCACCCTTCCTGACCTTAGAGTACCGAGTATCTTATGCTGACATGCCCAACGGCAAAGTGCCCAACGCCTCGAGTACAGGTTTACCTGACGCGGCAGTCGATTACCAAGAACGAACCTTGGATTGTTGGGTATCATTTTAGGTCTTTGTACGGATAACTGAAGTACCTCACTTGAAATACCCGGGGCAGGTTGACCGTTGACAGCTCAGGTCCCCAAGGAACCTGAACCTGAGCACGTAAGGTGGTAAGGTGAAGGAGGAGGTGTGGCGGCGCTACCTATCACTCTGCGGTCAGGCCTCGATGTCCATCCACGGAGGACAGTGGCTTGCGGCCGCGGTACCTAGGTACCTTACCGTAAGGCATCTATTAACAACCTCGATCATTGAGGTGCCAGCCTCCATCAAGTTACCTTGGAAAGGTACTACTGATACCTAACTGACGCTGCCCAAGAGGCCGTTACATCGGCACCTCCACGTCGCCATGCTCCTTGATGTTTCCTCACGGTCAGCAAATTGGCCTTACCGTCCACACGATAAGATGACGGTCAAGCCCACTCACCTTACCTTCCGTACCTATACCTTAGGCGGTAGCTAGTGTCGCGTTCAAGTTCGCCCGTCGCAAACATCAACCGGATTCCTGCATTATCCTTTAGGTCACTGACGTCTAGTCATCTACTCGCCTACCTTCCGTCCTTACCTAACTCCAGATCGTCCTATCTTTTGTCCTTGGCTCCTTGGGATTTCTTGTCTACAGGCAAGTACCAAACAAAGGCATCCATCCCATCCCGCGGCTCCAAACCAAGTACCTAGGTACCTACCTTGCCCTAGGTACCCTACCTTGGTACCTACCTGCCTTGTGTCTCCTCTCTGGTATTCGCTCCACCGTCCTCCCCAAGGTACTCTCAATTGCCCGTAGTCAGTAGCCCGTACATCACAGTTCCACCTCTGAGCATCTCGTTTGCGTAGGTAGGTATCTCACCACCCCCCCAAGCCGAGACGCGCCAGAGCACTGATCGCAAGTCTAGAGCAATAGCCATCCGACGGACGACCCGACAAACCCCACACACCATTGATCCGCGGCTCTCGTCGTGCCCACCAATTCCACGCTTCAATCAATCCTTAAACACCATAGGTACCGTCAGTTCTCGCTGGTTCTCGCGACAGCTACCATGGACCCTCAAAATCAGCCTGGCTCTCATGCCCAGCAAGGTCGCCCGCAGCCTGTATATGATACGTCTCATGGCGGCCATTATGGTAAGCGGAGATACAGCCCCCTCACCTCTCCTCCCTGATCGCGCGCAAATGCGCGAAAGCAGCGCGCTCTCGACGCGAGCTATGTTCTCTTCACTTCATCTCAGCCTCGTCTTACTGCCGGTGTGCTAATATCTATCTTCAAACTTAGGCGCGAGTGCTGCGGTTCGTGTTTCCTCCTTGCGACTCGCAGACGACGTCTTCTACATCGAATGCTATACATTTCATGAGCCGTCTCTAACTACGTCCACAGCTGTCAGCCCAGGGTTTCGCTCCCGCCGAACTTTACACTGGCCCATGGGCAAATGTGCGGTCACAATCTCATCCCCTTTGAAATCGGCCTAGAGTCGACTGACGCGCATTGTCCACATAACAGGTTCATCAAGGCTTAACTGGCCAGTACAAGGACATCTTGACAACCTACTGGCAGCAGACCATCAACCACTTGGAAAGCGACAACCATGACTACAAGCTGCATCAACTGCCCCTGGCACGCATCAAAAAAGTCATGAAGGCTGACCCCGAAGTCAAAATGATATCCGCCGAAGCACCCATCCTATTCGCAAAGGGTTGCGATATCTTCATTACAGAACTTACGATGCGTGCGTGGATTCACGCCGAAGAGAACAAGCGGCGCACTTTACAGCGATCTGACATCGCGTCTGCCCTTGCCAAGTCGGACATGTTTGATTTTCTTATTGACATAGTGCCCCGCGAGGAGGCTTCCTCGCATGCCAAGAGAACAGCAGGTCAGACTGCTCCCACACCCCAAGGCGTTCCAGCCCAAGCGACTCCCCAAATGCCCGGCCAGCATGGTTCCATGCCACAGTCAGCAAACCATTCGTCCTCCTCGCATCCCATGGCGGCCACTGACTACGGCCTCGCTGGCCATGCTCTTGGGCCCGATCAAGATTACCGCCAAAATCCGAATATGTACCCTGGCCAAGTACAGCCTGGTCCCTCCGCCCCCTACGGACAAGCCCAACAACCCATGTACGGCGAGATCGAGGGCATGTATGGCTATGGGGCTATGCAGCCACAGCAGGTGAGTATTTGTCCAGTATTGATGACTTGCTACGCCACGAATGGGCTGACAAATTTGGTAGCCGCCTATGTCCAACGAGGAGTTTGAGTAGACGATGGGCATCCGCAGCGGCAAGTGTGTCTCAAACGGCTGTCTTCGAATTTGTCCCTCACAGGTGACGCAAATGAGAGGCATGGCTATCGTTTCGATTTGGATCTGGCGTAGCGGCGTTCAAGGCATTTTTAGCGACGAGAGCCATGATGACGGAACAGCATCGAATCTGCCAGTGCTTCACGATGGATTGATCCTCTTGAGTAACTAGCAGGATGCGGGGGTGGGAAAACACGAGCTCCATATGTGAGTCTAGTAAAATCCCGCAGAGAATACAAATGGTTGTTTGCTTCAGCAAGACTCGGATGTGACGCGTGTTGGTATGTCGAACCGCATACTCCTCCACGCTCTAGGTTTTGTAGGCAGTGTGTGAGAGGCAAATGGCTCTCACTTCATCATACCGAACCTGGATGAAAAATTGGCGAGAGGAGCGCTGCGCGTGGGACCTTGGGCATTCGAGGTAAGCCTGTAGAGAAATTAGTCTGAGTTTAGGAAGATCGCCGGTATCTCGAGCCTTACTTTTCCAGCAGGATGGGACCATTCAATGCATCGACGCGACCAAATTTCTTGTTGCGAATCGAAATATCAAAAAATTCGTCATGATTGTCAGACTGCATCAGGTTGATTGTTTGTTGGAGTTCGTCCAGGTTTTCTCGTAGCATGGCTCCGTTTTCAAGACTGTCGACGAATTCGGTGAGATATTGGACGTCTTTAGCTAAGGCTGCGACGGCATTGGTGTTGATATGCTTGACATCAGGAGAGAGTGGTAACGCCTGCACAACGACATACATCAGTAATGGAAATAACCAATTGAGCCTATTCTCAGTATCAAGAAGCTCACAAGAATCTTATTGGCGGCATGACTGAGTGCATCAAAGTATATGAGTTCCTTGATCTCTCTAGGCAAGCCTAGAAGTGTTGAGTTCATGATAGTCGAAAGATACCGGGTCATGGTCTGCATGTAGCTGCTTGGATCGGGAGATGTAGTAGTCACCATCCTGTATATCATTGTCAGTTGACATCAACAAGGCATTTCCTTTCCAGTCGAAAATAGTCTTATTCCACATACCAGTCATATTCAGCTGTATCCACGAGGTCATCAATCTTTGAGTTGACAAGTTCGAAAATACGCTTCTCGGCTGTCTTTTTGTTGTTTCGGAATTCTTCAGTAGCAACAAGCGTGACAGGGCCGCCGGCTGACGTGGACGATCGTGCCCGTATGAGAAGCTGCTCAAGCTCCTGGCATGCGGCTTCAAAATGCTCGAGATTGATGAGAATCTGCACAATCTGCCCGAGATACTGTGAGCTCAGCCTCTCGACGAGAGACTTGCAGACCTTCTCAGTCAGAAGTTCGTCAAGCGACTACATGTTGGTGAAGAGTCAGTTCCTTTCCTTAAGCTATACTAGTCATGTTACTTGCCTTGCGAAGTGTGTCGTCGATCACATTTGGATGCTGGAAGTGATCATCGGAGAAGAAGTAGAACTGATTCAAGAAGTTGCGAATGTCTATGCAGCAAAGAGGGTACATCTGCGAGAATGGTAAGACGCAGGGGAAGCTAAATGATTGTCAGACACTTGAGCTAGGTCAAAACCAGACATATACGCTTGCTTACCTGAGCTCCTCGGGCGATTTTTCTTGAGAAAACCAGCTGACGTTTACCACTTTCTCATACTCTTCACGGGTATTGATTGCCATGGGCATGTAATCGTCCGTTGACACGATCTAGGATGCGTTAGCCACCGGAGACAATTCACATGTGTTGAGGATTTCGTACCTCCTGGAAGTCTTCGCTAAAACGACGCTTCAAAAGCTCTGCATACTTATCAAACAATGTGAGCAGGAAGTTGTCCAGCATAGATACAGAATAGCCCCAGCCCTATCACGAGTTGAATGTCAGGAAACGGCTGTGGAGAGAACAAGACTTAACGAGACTACATACCTCCATGGTTTGGATGAAAAGAGCTATGACGCCTTTGATCTTGAGTAGTATTTCGGCGTTGCTGACTTCATTGAGGGCCTGAGAGGTCAATGTGATAGCCGTGTGACACATTGAGTCCCATAGCTCGTCCACCTAAGTAAATTTCAGCACCAACACAAAGGGATGATGGGGAGGGATTCAACCAACATCAACTGCAGAGCGCAAATTGGGGACGCGTCTCATGGTCGCCTTCTCGATGATGGCAAAACCAGCAATGCCTTCGAGGAGACTGCTCAGTGAGGATTCATCCTCTGCAACGAGGTTCACCGTGCTGGGTAGCAGTAAATCTTTCTGCTGGCGACGGGTCGTAGCATATTCTGCACGGAATTTCTCGCTTTGACCCAGGGCATTGTGGATGTGAAGGCACTCGAACAATGGGGTAAAGTCAACCCGTAGCTCCTCGTTGTCGAGCACGTCGAACTCCTCGCTTTCGTCGAAGACCAGCTCGATTGATGAATTGAGTCTGAAGTTGTTGAGGAAACTGTCTCGCTCCACGCGTTCTCTCTGTCTCGCCCTTCTAAGTTCGGTATGATAGAACGCGACCTCGCCTAGGAATTGTGAGGTCTCGCGGATTCGAAACAGCCAGGTATTTAGGTCGGTCATGACGGCTTCAGAAATGATTTTCTGAGATGCGGGTATCGACTTTTGGATCACGTCGGCCAGTCTGTGCTGAGTAGCATACTTGTTCTGGATTGTCGGGATCAGATGCTCATTCTGCAAGTCCTCGAGAGATTTGAGCGCCGCGTAGTACTTCTTCGTACGGATCAGGTCATGGGCATGATTGACAGCATGGAGGATCTTGAGTGACTCTTTTAGGGCATCCGAAGCGTCGGCGATGTTCTGTCGAACGGCTCTCGTGTTGACTAGAGCTTGCTTTTGATCAGCAAGCTTCTCGGTGCTGGCCTGGATTGACTGGTTTAATCTGAGGATCTCTGCTGTGAGAGTGACGGTGCCTTCGCGCACGTTCTGAAGTTGGTTCACGGAACCTAGAAACTCCTCGTGCTTTGTCAAGCCTATTCTCTCAATATCGGACTCTCTGTCTTCGGCATATCGCACGAGATTTTGCATCAGGGAAGGGGTTCGATTCGAGTGCGAGGCATCTTTGAGGACCGGAATGAGCTGGTCGAGGAAGTCTGTGTCGGACGAAGTGATGATGATCTAGAGCGACTTCGAGTTAGCTCGGGAATGATGTAGATTCGATTGGTATCACGGCTTAGACATAACCTGTTGGACGGCTGCGCCGTAATCATCGTAGGTTTGCGGGCGTCGGGGCATCCTGTTTCATGCCTTGCGCGGCACGCGTTCTCGTTGGTGTAGACTAAGTACGGAGCTCGTTTGATCGGTAGGCGGTGGCCGTTTGACTTGTAGAAGCAGCTTCGCGGGGCAGGTTAGGACTCAGCAAGTCCCTGGTCGAGGTAGAAGCGGTCAATCCGAGGGCACCTGGCGGGACTACCTAGAAGAAGAGACGAATAGGCACGGGTTGTGCCTGTAGCCCTTTGGTAAGGTACGAATAAGGTAGGTACCTAGCGTGCCAGGTAGGTCGATGAGCTCGCTCCACCTGGCGGTTGGAGATGTCGGAATGCTAAATGAAGTACGTGGGTAGATACGTATGCAGCGCAGTCCTGAAGAGGCTCCCTTTCTTCCCTTTCGGACTAGGCTTGGTCAGCGCCGCTAATGCAGGTGCTCGCGTGGGAAGTAAGGTGCTCTGTACCCTGGCAGCACCACATTGACGTGGGTGACCTTCCATCCTGGGGCCGTGTCCTCCGCAGCCAAGGACCTTGTCTCCCGGTCTGCGGGGTGGGTGGATCCCCGTCCCTCACAACGTATCTCCAACTTCGCACGGGGCAACGATTATCTCAAGGTCATCACTAGCGAATAGTGAACAGTGCCTTACCTCACTCTTCTGGTCTTTCAACGTCTATCCCGTCAATCTCGATACTTCATCTTTGAGGAACTATCACCTTGGCCCGCTCACTATACTTCCTTCGGGGGCCAGGCAGGCACATCAACGGCATCTGTAAACACTGAGCTCTCTCCCTCTCTTCATATCGTCACCCTCGACTTACACCTCACAAGAAGACAGGCATATCACGGCAGCACGGTTATGTCGTCTGTAGCTGCCTTGAATTCGGTACACACGATATCAGCTCCAGCTGACCCAAGTGACCCTACTTCACACTCGTTTAGAGGAAGGCACGAGAGGTCATAAACTGGTTCATGTGCACCTCAAATACCTCAGCTGAAGTGGCCATTCCTGGGTCGCCTTTCTACGCTACCTTACCCTCGTCTACCTTAGAAGAATTGGAAGACTGAGAGAAAAAGTTGTCATTCCCTCCGTAACTGGGTCGACTTGAGATGAAGTCCTTGAGGTAGGTAGGCGGGCACCTAAGGTAAGGTAGTTGAGGTAAATTTGTAGGTACCCAAGCAAGTGGCTGCCCGCCTTGGTTGGCATTGTTCTTTCCTCTCCAGCCAGTGACGACTTCCTTCCGCGGTGGGCAAAGGAAGGAAGCCCCTACGCGACGCGCCTTCCTGCTTTCCATAAGCTGCTCACCCACCAACTGCCAGATCGTTGCTTCCTTCCCCCCGCTACCATCAATAATGGCGGGCTCTTTCCTCCTTGAGTTGCGCCGACCCAATGTCCACGCGCGCACACTTCTCACCACACGGTTTTCCACGAGAGCCCCGTTTCCATACACATCCCTCCTACTTTCACACTACCTTTTCTACCTGTTCATCCTTGTCCGCCCAGAGCCAAGGCAACCTCATCTTGTCGTGGAATTTCCCTGTCGGCCTTTTTCAAGGTGCAAATCATTCGGTTTCGTCCCAACTTTGTGTCTTCTGCAGAAGCACAGCTATCTTGAGGCCAAGCAAGAGAGTGCAATCTTCTACCTGTCGCGTGTTCACGCAAGTCTGTCAACTCTATCTGTCATCCCCTGGGTCTCGGTACTTCGGTCTTTTCCCTCTACTGCCCAGAAGCCACTACATCGTTTCTTTCCCCTCATCTTCACATCTTGGGTTGAGTACCGACATTCGGTGAGAAGCATCACGATAGACAATATGGCCCACAACAACGAGAACGTCATGTTCAACCCCTCTTCACCTCACTCCTCCGCCAGCGGTGCCGATTCCTTCAAGGGAACGCCGGACACAAGATTGACAGCCTTCTCTCCGGAGGAAAGCGCGACTAGGTCCTCGCGTCTGCTCAAATCAATTGCGCAGACCTCGCCAGAGACCACTCCTTCGAGGTTTCCCTCGAGTGCCTTTGGAGGTGTCATGTCCAGTGCCGACAAGGACCCTTTCATCACTATAGAGTCAAACAATAATCTTCAGAAGTTGTCGCCGACTGCCTCTACTTTCCAGCCCTTCTCTTCGCCGCTGGACAGGAACACTGATTTCGCCAATCTCGACCGAGACAGACAGTCGGTTTCCAGCGTCTTTTCGGCCGGGCTTAGAGATGTTGGTGAACTCTCGGAATGTCTCATCATCGGCTCGCAAAACCGAAACCTTGGCATCACCGATCTGAATGCTTGTCTCATAGTAAGTGCTCTGTCTCCCGTCACGCAATATCTTGACTAAATAAGGGTTAGAAACTTCAGCGTCTTGGTCTCTCGGTCCAAGAGCCGAGACAAATTTTCCACAGAGGAGGGCGAATCTCTGTCCAGTTCAGCTATATTCGCGATGCCGTTCTCGTCCACGACAATGTTTATCGAGTCGAAGCTGGCTTTGAAGTCGACTATCTATCTGGTGTTGACTTTTCAGAGGTGTGTCTAGTTGAATCCCTAACCAAAGCCTCGCAGCTGATATCCGAGAAGCTTGCCACCAGGAGCCGTGTCAAGTCTGGGGTCTGGGTCGCCGTTGTTGCCCTGGCTATTCCTCCCAGCCCGCTCGATGTCATCCGCACCGAAGCAGTTCTTAAGCGCATGATGCAATCGCAGGGACAACTCCTCGCATACCATGCCCAACAGAACAACGATTCTTCGGTATACAGAGCCATCGTCCAGTTCAGTGACCAGGCTGAAGGTGCCACAGCTGTGGTTATATTCAACAACACAGTCGTCGAGGTAAGCTCACCTAGCGCTGGCAAATGGGGACGGTCTTGGACGCGAGCTAATGGTCTTTCAAGGGAATCCATGTCACCTTGTCGCGTTTGGATGGAAGTGAAATCCCTCATGCCACTCAAGATCCCCAGGAAGGCTCAATCGACGACCACAGCCCCTCCATGCCTGGCCACGATCTGACAAGCGCCCTTCATGCCCTGTCTCTCTCCAAGCAAGCTGACCAGGTGCACCTCATGCCCCAAGGAGCGCCCTTGCCTGTTCCCGGCTCGCCGTACCCTCCTCTCGGTATCCAGGTTTCCCCTTTGACGATGTGGCCCATTCTATGCCAGCCGCAGTTTCAGCCGAGCACAACATACGTTCTGAATGGTGGCCATCGCCTCTCGGCGCCTCCGTCTACATCCAACTCGACGGGGTATCAGCTCACAAACCATCTTTTCTCGCAGTCTTCTCAGGGCATGTCGATGATGGGATCGATATCTCCCGGCTCCAGAGCTGAGCCCCGAAGACAGAATGCAGCCAGGGTCAACAGATCACCCTACTATAATGTTGCTAGTCACCACAACCATGTCGATGTAAACCGCATTCGTGAAGGAACAGATGTTCGCACCACGGTGAGTACTGTGCCAATGTCCCTGGACGCTCAGACTGACAATGGTCAGATCATGCTTCGCAACATCCCAAACAAAGTCGACCAAGCAATGCTCAAGCGGATTGTTGATGAATCTAGCTGGGGTAAGTATGACTTCATGTATCTTCGGATCGATTTCGCCAATGACTGCAAGTAAGCAATACCGCCAGCCTCAAAACTCATCATGGATCAAGGCACTAATCGCGGTGGACTCTACTAGTGTCGGATACGCTTTCATCAATTTTGTGGACGTAAGTAGGACCTCAGAGAATTCTGTGATATGTTGCTGACATTGTTCCATAGCCGTTGGACATCATTGATGTCGGTAAGCCCAAGCCTGGCGTTCACTACAGTGCTGATCATCAGAATACAGTTTGTCAATACCAGAGGCAATCAGAGATGGTATGTTAAACGTAGTGATCAAGCTAGACGACCTTGTGCCAGCTAACATCGATACAGGAACTGTTTCAAGAGCGACAAGGTCGCTGAGATTTCCTATGCCAGTGAGTGCCGCGAGATAGGATGAGTGTCAAACCTGCCTGCTAACGTGCTCTCCCAAAGCCATCCAGGGCAAGGATTGCCTTGTTCAGAAGTTCAGAAACAGCTCTGTAATGCTCGAAGCAGCGCATTATCGTCCAAAGGTCAGTGAGCTTCCACTCAGCACGCGAGGCAATTCGAAACTGACAAGAATGTAGCTGTTCTTCACCTCCAATGGGCCCGTCCCAGAACTCGCGGGAGAGGAGGAATCTTTTCCAGAGCCTGACAACCAGTCCAAGATGAAGCGAAGCTGCGAGAATGCAGAACACGTTGGTACGGCGGGATCATCAAGCGCTTGCTGGGCCATGCTAATAAAATCCTCATAGGGCTTTTCACGCCCAACGCTGGACAGCATTTCCGCGACGAGCAACGCCGCAGACGGTCGCAGTATGACCGAGGCACGAGACTGGCCGCCCTCGAAGAACATGACTTCGAAGCATCTATGCAGCCGTACATGTATCATGCGTAAGGTAGTAGACGGTGTAATCTGAAGGCAGTTTCAAGGGATAAAGCAGGTTGAATGAAGGTACTGGCATCGCAATACTACTACGGGGAATCGAGACATTGAAGTTCTGTCCACATACATGGGGCTCCAACTTTAATTGTTATATACTGGAGCTTTCTGGAAGCGTCATGAACGTGTAATCATTAGTACCTAGCTTTTCTCTGCTAAGATATCATGGCTGCATAATTTCTCGGCCGTGCCAAGTATGTTCCTGCGCTTTGTCTCATGTCATTGACAAAATTTCCTACTTGCCACGATGCTGCCAACACTACGCAGGCCATGGGAATTGGCAATAGGTGCTCTCGACCATCAGTGCGATGGCAAGGATGTGAGAAACCCAACGCAAAGTCAAGCCCAGTTTGGTAGCAGCTGGGGATTGGTAAGTCCCATGTGAGTGAGATATTTACTCTGGTAATGCTGGGAGTGGTTTGCGAACTGTGGATGAGACCATCCCAAGAGGTTGGTTTGGGAAACGAGCCTCAGCTTCGCTCTCTAGTGGCGAGTCTAGGAGGACTCCAGCCGAATGGAGTGGATTTTGGGGTGAAAACCCGCAACCATGCTGCATTACATTATTCGATGTTAGGGTCGTCTCTTCGGCGATACAATGCTCGCCAAGGTCCGAGGATGAGCCTCGGTAATTATCAGCAGAGTCGTCCTCGGGGATTGTATCAGCTAGGTGTGTTTGCGGCATCGTGATCCTATTGGGGCCGCAATGGTTGCTCTCTTGGGGTTGGTAATTGTAACCATCTTCTGACGCCGGCGTAAGGAGCCTTGATGGCGTGCTCGGCAAGTTTTGCAACGCGACAGAATCCCCCTTTAGTGAGCCTCTCCCACCATGGCCTTCTCGATCGCACGGCCGGCCAAAACTGTCATATGCGGAGGTGTATGTGTTCTGAGCAACAGGTTCTGGTAATATGCCAGGCTCGGGATGGTTCAGGTTCGAGGTTCGACCGAGATCAAAAGAACCAGCAAGGATAGGTTGTGTCATTGCTCGGGAGAAGATCACGAGAATGAGGCATGATAGCAGGAGAATGGCCTGAACGATAGCCATTCTCTTCTGGAAAACAACCTCGTCGGCAAGAATGTTGAGCCGAGAGCTAAGTGCAACGGTTTCCCTCTGTGACTGTTCCCGCTGGCTCTCTAGCGCAATGACAGTCGATTGCCATATCTGATCATACTGCTGGCGAACGGTTCGCAATTCCGAGAGTACCGTTTTGTTGAGACTATCCAGGAAGATGTCAATTCTAGACAACTGCTTCCTCTCGGCTAATTTCTGGATCTCTTGTAAATAGCGAGATTGGTCCTCAATGTACCTGAGCGACAGTGACACATTTGACTCCAAGTACTGGAGGCGCTTGCTAACGGCCTTGAAGAAGCTCTCTTGGACAGTAGGGGATGCAGGCGCTGCCGTTGAGTTGTTCTTGTTTCGGGACTGGACGGTGGCTTGTGCTGTCTTAGTGGAAGACGTGCCCGATGTCGCAGTGTCTCCTCCTCCTGGCCTTGGGTCGGTGTGTGTGCTGCTTTGGTGTGCACCTGCAGAAACAGACTTCGCCGAGGATGAAGTGTATGGTTCGTCAATCTGATCTGTTTGGTTTGCAAGGGCAAATGCCGACCTGTCCTCTGCGGTACGTTTGGCAGGATCTCCGCCCCGAATTCGATCATACGTGGATTGTTGGCAGCCTGACTTTGCACGATCGCTGGCCTGTAGTTCTGGGTCTAACGGCCTTGTCTTTGAATGTGGAATTGGCATCAATGGAGGGCAAGTCGGGTTCTCCAAATCCAGAGGCGAGAAGATGTGGCGTGGCATAGGCAGGTTTGGTGTGGTGTCAGGTGCCATATCTGATGATCCTTCTCTTGAGGGGGCAGATGTTGTATTGTCTCCAGTCTCGGCGTTGGTGGTAGAGCTGGGCAACTGGCCGACAGGCTCTTCCACCACTTCTTCTTCTTCAATCGGCGTCTCTTGGTCCTTCCATGACTCCAGCATTCGCGTGCCATGTACACGTAATAATGAGACAGGACAATAGAACTCATTGCCGTAGTGGGTCAGGAACTCTATCCTGACGTATTTGGCCCAGATCAGGGGGTTTTGCACAAGGAAGGGCTGGATGTCCCGCGAATTCTTGGCCTCGAATGTGCCCAAATCTTTCCACTTATCAACCTTGACAGGATACCTGTCGCTCACGCTAATTCGAAAGTGCCGTACCATGCTCGAAAAGAACTCGAAGTTGGCCAGCACAACGGTATCGACCAGAATATCGTCACTAAGCTCAACGATCACGAACTTGTTTCCCGCAGAGCATTCCAGTAGCATGTACGAGTCCTTGTTCTCAACCAAGATGGCCTTGGCATTCTTTGCCCCTTTGTTGGTCTTAAGAACCGTTGCGCCTGCGTCGAAAGACGAGTACGAAAACCTTTCCTTGCAGGTCTTTCCAGCATCTTTGCTCCGATAGTATTGCGTCCTGCCGTCGTCGTAAAGAACAGGCTCTTGCTGTTGATCTGAAGTAGCCACGTCTGTCGGGATGGCTTGGGGTGCTGATGCAATATTGCTGATCTTTTCAGACACAACATCGAAATTCAGGTCGATCTCCCCATCGTCGATACCCAGACTGTCCAGGCCCGAGCTCCTGGCTGCTCTGTCATGCTCAGTCGCGCGCTCAACTGTTTTCCGGGCCTTGAGTTCCGAAGGGTCTTGGCCAGCCTTGCGGAGCATCATCTCCTTCCATTCTTCGAAGGACATAAAAGGCCTCGGTGTGACTTCATCGTCGGTCGCGGTCTCCGTGAGAGACGGATTTGGATTGTCGTTACCTGTCCGGTCAGATGTCGGCACGCCGGTGACAGCGACCACGGTATCTCCAGCGCTCGGTGTAGTTTTCAGGAAATCGTCGGGAGGCGGTCTTGTGCTGTCGTTGATTGGTGTCGAGTCATCGCTGATAGCCTTGCTGCCTGGCCAGCTAGTTGTCAGACACTGTTGAGGAAGTGTGTGCGTAATGTAGTTGATCGTCTTGAACTGGCAAAAGGCGATCTGGGTGTTGGTTGGTATGGTGTCTAATTCGCCGGACACGTAGCTCGCCATTGAGGTGCTGAAAAGTGCCAATATCGACGTGAAGACTGGGAGACGCCTAGCCCACGGTGCCTGGCACTGAGGCCACATGTTGCCGAGCCGAGTTCGACGATGGCAATGATAAATGTGTAGCCAGGGAATCGATCATGATCTAGGAGAGGGTAGACGTTAGGTATCGAGCTTTCGTGACGTCGGCTGACCAGGAACTGTACCTTCTACACTGCAACGCGGGGCTGCTATTGCAGTTTTGAGAACTGATCGTAATGGGTTAGGTAGCACTTTTCAGTGAACGGTTTTGGATTAAGTCTTTATAAATTAAGCATAGTTATATTAAGGACGTACTATACCTATTAAGTAGCTCCCTATAAATATAAGTTATATAGTTTAACTTAATTAAAATAATAAAGCACCTATTTTCTTAATTTTTTTAAAAAAAAGAATTTAAATTTAAAACACTTCTTATAAAATTAAAATCTCTTCTACTATAAAGGTACTAGTACTCGGGCACCTAACCAAGCCTAGCTTAGCTATAAGGCTATAGCTAAGGCTCGACGTAGCCTAACTACGAGGCTATAACTAAAGCTTAGCGAATCTTTAATAAAGCCTAGCTTAAAAAGAAAAATTAATTTTTATAATAGCCTTATAAGAATATTAAACTTAAATATATATAATATACTAAACCTACTTTTTATATTTTTTTAATTATAATATTTAACTATACCTTTTATAATTTTTAAACTTTTATAAACCGGTATAATTAATATAAAATAAAAATATAAAATTAATACGATATAAATAATTAAAATAAAGGAGAGTATATTAATAATATATTAATATTTTTTTAAAATAATAAATATTAACGTAAACGAATTATAAATATTTTTTATTAATTATAAATATAGAGCTTACTAACTTTTAAATAATATTAAAACGGTTAAGGTTTTAGTTCTACTTATTAAGAGTATATTATATTTTATATTATATTTAGGCCGAAATAAAAAGTAAAACTAAACTTTAATATTAAATAATAACGGCGGTTAATAATAATTTAAAAACTTACTGATTTAAGTATAAAAAGAAGGGTAAATAAAAAATAAGGAAAATAAAGGGGTATACATACTGCTATTATATAAAGGAGGTGATTAGTAAAATATTATAAATAAAAGGCCTAGCCCTATAATAATAGCTTTTTTTACGACCTTATTAAACTACTTTACTTAAAATAACTAAAATATTAAAAAGAAATCGTATATTTTTTTATTAAAAGGTTAATAAAACTAAAAAAAAAAATATAGAAATATAAGAAACCCCTAAATTATAACTACTAAATATTAAACGACGATATAATAATAGCCTAGATTAATAATTAAATTAAGGTAATTAAAAAAGTAAATAACCTCTATTTAAGGGCTTTAAATAAATACTAAATCGAATAGGCTTTTTTTAAAATAACTTTATTAATTTAAATATAATAAAGAAACTACTAAAAAAATCTTAATAATAAAATAAATTAAGAGGTCTTTTTTTCATTTATCTATTAAAAATATATCGACCTTAAAATATTAAAAAAAGAATATTAAAAAATATTTTAAAAAATAAAAAAAATAAAAAAGGTAATATCCTTATAATTCTTTATTAAATAGAATACGATTTATAATAACTTAAAGTCGCTTTTTAAAAATTAAAGAAAAAGCTTATAATTATTTTTTTAATTTATTAATAAAGCTATAAAAAAAATAATCTAATATTAAATTATTATTAATAAGCTAAAGATTATAACCTAAAAAGTAGAACGCTTTTATATGTTTTATTTAAATTATTAAAATAACTATAATTATATTAAAAATAAAAAGCGATTTAATACTAAATTCATAGTATAAAAAAAGTTAGTACCTTTAAAACTTATTATAATTATTATAATAGCTCGATTATACTTAATAATATAAAGGTCCTTATAATTAAGGAACTATAATACCGAGCGACCGTTAATAAAGGTTAAGCTAAATAAAAGCTCTATAATATACTATTCCTATAAAAAAATAAAATATATAACTTAGTAATATTATAGTTTATTAAATAACGTACCGATAGGATTAAAGTTAGATATACTAAAGGTATTTATAAATATAATTTAAAAAAGTTAAATAATAAAAATAGATAATTTAAAAAATAAAGAAGCGTAAATATACCGTTAGTATTATTTATATTTTTTAAAAAATCGGTATACGTTAAGGCTATTATTAAAGGGTATATTTTAATAATTTAAAAACTTATTAAAAAAAAGGTCTTTATAAATATAAATAGCTATTTTTAAATAAACCTAATTAATATAAGGCTAGTAAAAAGACTAGGTCTTTAATTAATATATATTAAAGTCCCTTTTTTATATAGATTTAATAATAAAAAAGTAAAAATAAAACCGGCCTTTCAATTAACGTTTTTTTATTAAATTCGGGAAGGTGCTTAAAGAAGATCTGATAATTATTTATTAAAACTCTATATTTAAAAGGTATAAGGGACCTATTTCTATTTTAGTATTTTATAAAATAAAAGGGTATAATAATTAATATAAAAATAAATACTTAATATTATAATTAGATCTTTATTACCAAACCGGCTATATTTATATAAAAAATTATTAAAAATAAAAAAAAGATGTATATATTTTATATTTATAGGGCTATAATAAATATAAAGCCTTTAATAATATTACTTAAAAAAAATAAAGGTCTAATAATAATTATCCCCCAAAAACTATAAAATAAAGCGGCTATATTTAATAAAAATACGGTAATAAATCCGCCGGTTTTAAAAGGAGCTAAGTATAAAATCGATCTTTAAAAAAAATAAAACTACTATATAGGTTAATATACCTTTTAAATAAATAATAACTCGATAAGTTAAAAAGATATATTATTAAAAACCTTAAAAATAAGAGGATCGTCCCCTTAATAAATAAAGTAAAAGCCTTAATAATATTCGTCCTTAAAAAGAATAGATCTTTTAAATTATATATAAACTATAAAGGGCTAAATAAAATTATATTAAAGAATAAATATCCCCTCTTTTTAATTAATAAGCTTTTAAATAAGCTTAAAGGAGCTTAATAGATTTTAAAAATCGATATTAAGGACGTATATTATTATATTATAATCCGATTAATAAATAAATAAAAGATAATATTTAAGATAAGATATAGTTATTTTAAATATATAATAATATTATTTAGCTTTATAAATATACCTATATTGTTTTAAATATATATTTATTAAATATTTACCGATTTATTAAATATATATTATATAATATATATAGATAATATCCTAATTTATTTTAAAAATAAAGATTAATATATAAAGGACTTAAAAAGGGTCCTTAAAAGGCTAAAAGCGTCTTACCTATATACTAAATTAAGTAAATATAGTTTTTATTAATAAAAAATAGAATTCTTAAAATATATAATTACTTTATTTATTAAAACTCTTTTTAAAGACCGAGTACGGTCTATTACTAAATAAGAGCCGCTATTTATATTTTAAGAAATATAGATATTTTTAGGATTTTATAATTTTTATTATAAATTTATATCAAAATATTTAGGTATAATATCGTTAATAATAAGCCTTTTAAAGGGAAATAAGTTAAGGAAAAAGAATAATAAGTTTATTTAACTTAATAAAACCTAGGTTATATTTAATAAATTAAAAAAGGCCTTTATATTAATAATGATATTATATTATTAGGACCTTATAAAGAATATGAAAGTAAAAACGGACGCCTTTTAAAAGGTAATTTTAAATATCCTATTTTAATTTATAAATACTAAATAACGCCTTATAACTTATTTTAATTAGAAATTTATTAAAATAGAGTAAAAGTAAGTTATAAAATAATAAGAACTCCTAATTATGATAAAGAGCCTAGACTATTAAATAAGATATTTTTAAAAGACCTTAAAATAATTTTTAATTTTTATAGATTATTAAATATTTAAAAAAGTCGTTAATATATTAGCGAGGGACTTAAAAAGGCGCCCTCTACGTTAGGTATATAAATTATCGATATTTAATTTTAATATTTAATATCGGCCCGGATTTATAAACCTAGCTAATAAACTATTTAAAAGGTTAAATTATATAAAGAGGGAGATAAATTATAAAGACATACTCCTTATATTAATAAATAAATTTAACTTAATTAGCGAATTTTTAATAAAAATATAATAAAATATAATATCCTTTAAAAGAAAAACGGAAGTTTTAAAAGTTTATATAGTTATAATAAGGGGGTTATAAATAAAGCCTTTATTATAAATATCTTTATAATAATAATATAAAAATAAAGAAAAGTAAAATTAGCGATTTAAAGTAGATAAATAAAAACTTAAAAAGAATATATTTTAAAAGGAATTATAAAAGAATTATTTAAAAAAGAAACGGTATTCCTATAAAGGCCCTTAAATATGCTCGAGTCCTTTATTAAAGAACTTTAAAACCTTAATAAAAAATACCGGATTTAGTTAGAGAAATATTAGGGAGCTATAAATGAATAAAGAGGGTATTATTCAACCGGTAATAATATTCTTTTTTATAAAAGATAATTAATAATCTTTAAAAAGGCGGTATTATAAAAAGAAATCCTTTATTAATATTATAATAACTTAAGGTCGGGATATATAAAGGTAAATAAAACGATAAAATTAATAATAAAAAGTTCTATTAATTAAACCTCTTAATAGACGTATAAAATTATATAAAAAGCTATAATATATATTAAAGTATTAAAGTCCCGAGATACAAGCTATATAGATAGTTATAATAATTATTATTATTTATATATTTATTTTAAAAAATTAGTTTAAACTTCGTTATTAAATTATTATTAAATATATAGGACGATAAAATAAAGTATAATAGTATTTTAATCGTCATTTATAAAATAATAAAGTTTATTTTATTTTAATTAATAAAAAAGGACTTTATAGCGGCATAGTTAGCTAGATATTTATATAAATAAATTAAATATAAGTTTAGAACGCCCGAGGGTATTAAAAGTAATAAAGATAAGCTTATTATTAACCTTTTTTAAAAAGAATTTATAAAAGAGAGAGTAAATATACTACTTATAAATAAATAAATAAATAAAAAGAACGTATTAGATTTTAAAAAGATATTTTTAAATATATACCGAAGGCTTAGTAAATCGATAGGCTATATAGTTTATAAAGATAGAGTTTATATATAATAATAATAAATACTTTATAATAAGTATATTATTAATAGAAATAATATATAGATATTACCTTAAATATATCGAATATATATTTATAATATCGAAGGTTTCGGTTTAAAAAGTATAAAAGTATATAGATTATATTACCATTTTAAAAAAGAAAGTATAAAAATAGTAATAAAAAGTTATTAAGGCCTAAATCAGGGGATATAATAAAAGATATTAAGTAAAAAAGTACCGTTAAGGATAAGTTATCGGTCTATTAATAAAGAACTTTAAATTTAAAAATAAGAAACTAATACCTAGGTTTATTAAAATAATTATTATAAATAAAATGAGATTTTAAATATACCAGATCTATTTATTAGAATAATACTATAGGATATATAATGTTTTTTTTAATAATATTAATTAAACTTTAGAACTTAAAAGATAATAATAACGAAAGGTCGGCTTTATTACCCGACCTAAAAAATAAACTAAATAAATAAGAAATAAAGGAAATCGTTATATAATAAAAGGACGATAAATAGCTATATTATTTAATAAAATAAATAAGCTAGTTAATAAAATATAATATATAAGAACTAATAGAATACTTATAAAACCTATAAATTAAAGTTAAAAAGTTTAAATATAATTAAAAAAATCTTATAAGAAGTAGGATAATTAATTAGTAAAGGGCTAGTTATTATAAGGTAGAAATAAAAGATAATTATTATATTATCTAACGTATATAATAAGCGAGTAGGCTAGATAAGCGAGTAGGCTACCTAACTACGACTATATAATATAAAGGTATAAATATTAATAACCACCTTATTTATTTAATCTAAACTATTTAGAGTCCTCTTTCTTAGATATTTCCTTATTAAATTAATATATTTATATATTATAATTAATATTCTTATAGATACTATATTATTATTAGCCCGTCTTAGTTCTTAGTCGGTAACTATTATTCCGGCGTAATTTTTTTTCCTATTTAGGCTATAGCCTTTTTTTATAATTAAAGGTCTTTTTTTTTAACTATAATAAGACTTTCTTTTTATTAGAGACGGTTTTTTTAGTTCTTTAATATCGATTAAATAAGTTATTTTTTTTTTAAAGGATCTAGTTCTCGGATTTTAATAAAGCGATTTAGTATATAAACTTATAAGCCCCCTTAAATAAATACTTTATAGCTTTAATAATTAAAGTTAAGGAATTATTTTAATAACGGGCGATTTTATTTTTAATAAGTTATAACTATAAAGACGTTTTAGTTAGGTTATTTAGTATTTAAAAAGTCTATACCGGGGGTATTATTAGGAGGGATCCTAGAAATATCGGAGTACGTAACTTTACGTTAAGCTTTAAGAGTATACTCTCTATATTTAAAGGTATAAACCTTACCCTTTTAAATCCTCCCTAAATATTTTTTTTTATAATCGTTTATATAAAAGCCCTATAAAACGCCGGGAAGAAGTCCGTTTTAGTAATATACGTATTACCTTAATATATCTTATCCTCGATTTTTTAATTATATATTATTTTAAGAGGCTTAAAATATTTAATATTTAAAGGCTAAAATAGATAAGATAAATAAACCGGTATATATAAGATAATAATATTATTTTCTTTATAAAAAAGTTTAAAATCTATAAAGTAATGATTTTTATATTTATTAATAATAAAGAGGCGATATTAACCTTTTTTATACGGTCTTATATACCGTTTAAAATGCCGAGCCTAATCTAGGCTTTTTTTATTTATTTTTTATTTATTTTTAAACGTTATAATAACCTAATCGTATAGGAGATTAGATTCTATATATTAAGTAGAGAGGTAATATTAATTTATGATAATAATATATAGTAGAACGCTATAACCTAACGAGCTAATAGCCTGAATAATTATAATTTATTTACGATTATTAGGCTATATTATTTTTGTATTTAAACGCTTTTTAATATTAGTTACGACTATACTGGTTAAGATCTAGTTTATTATAAAGCTAGTCTTATTAAAGTTATAAATATCTAAGTTTATAATACTGTATTTTATAATTATATTCGTTATAAGTAAGAACTATATATTTATTACGACTAGATCTTCATATTAGGCCCTTTTATAATCGTATTTATAAAAATAATACGTTTATAATTATAGTTATTATTTTATAAAGTTCGAAGCCTATTACTTTTTAATATAGGGCGCATTATAATTAATAAGTAATTAATTCGCTATTTTTTTAATATTATAAAGATAGGGAGGAAAAGATCTAGTATTTAGGTCGAGAATATACTTAATTAACTTCTTTTTTTTAATAGCATTAAATTCCGTAAGTTAGGTATATTATTATGTCGTAATAACGTTCCTTTTAATCTATAACTTAAAATAATACGATTAATATTATAGATCTTTATTATGGCCCGAATATTAAGGTTTCGGTCTTTTTAAATAGCCTGAACCGCTAAGTTTAATTAAGTATCTTTAATATATACTATTATCGTTTTTAATAGAGAAATGCGTATTATAATGATGTAGGTAGTACTATGGCGGTTAGGTAGCCCACTCGCTTATTATATACGTTATATAAATACTTTATTTTAATAACTTATGACCTTTAAGGAAGTTAAGATCTTTTTTATAGGCCTAAGTAAATACGTTATTAAATATTAAAAAATAAAAAGTAATTAAGTAAAAATCGGCCGGTAGGAGTTTAATAATAAAAGATATAATTAAAATAAAAGTATATTTACCGTCCTAATTTTTAATAAAAAGACGGTTATTAATCTTATTATAAATATAATAATAAATAAAAAAAATATATAAGAAGATTATAAAAATTCTTAATAATATAGCTAGAAATAGGACGAATAAAAAATAAAGTTATATTATTATAAGGAACTAAAATAACGATTTAATAAATAATATTGTAAATAACCTAAATATAAATTTTATTAAAGATATTTTTAAAGGGCTTAGTTTAGTAAATAAATAATATCTAGTAAAAAAGAAAAATAAGATTAATAAAATAAAGGTTTATTAAAATATTAGCGATAAGGCTAAAAACCATAAAGGCCTTTTATATAACTTCGCTATTAACTCCGAGCTATAGCTTATTTTTATAATAACGGTAATATTTTTATAAATTATCCTTATTAAATTTACTTTTTTTTTCCCGATTTTTATATTTCTTTTTATACCTCTCTTTTTTAATCTTTTTTTATAAAAAAGAGGGATTAAAAGTTAAAAAGAATAGCTATTAATTAATTAATAAACTATTATAGAAGAAAAAGATAAAAATAGTAATTAGGCTAAAAATATAAATAAGGAGAATATTTAGCGACTTAATAATAAGGCTATTTAAGGGATCGGGGGACCTAATATTAAGGGACTAAATAATAAATCGGTAAATATACTTTAAATTATTTTAAAAGCTATAAATACCGGAACTTAAACTAAATATAATTAAAGAACCGTAAAAAATAAGAAATTGAAAAAAAATGATTAATAATTAATAAGTTAAGAATAAATAAATTATAAATATCTTTTAAAATAATATATAATTAATTAATAATAATATTATTAGAAGTTATTTATAAGAGATTAATTGTTAAAGAGCCGGGGATAAGTAATATAATAGTTATTATATCTAAATCGGTAATAAAACTTTAAATAGGGGAGGCAAGACGGTAATACTTTATAAAACATTTACTATTATTATCGACATCTTTAAGATTAATAATAATAGCTTTAAATATAATAACTAACTATATAATAATAAAAACTTTAAAAATAAACTTATTATTAATAAAGTACTCGTTATTATTAATAAATTTATTATTATTACTAATAAGTTCGTTATTATTACTAATAAGTTTATCGTCGTTATTAATAAGCTCGTTATTATTATTAATAAGTTCGTTATTATTAAATCCCCTAATTATAAAGCCTTTAGCGGCATTATCCTTTTTATTAAATATAATAAAACTACTTTCTTCCTTACTCTCTTCTTTACCTTTAATATTATAATTAATTAAGACCTTAAGGTTTTATTTAATAAAGGTCGATAATAAGGCCGATTACTTAATAAGTATAGAGCTAATAAAGCTAATTATATACTAAAAGATAAAATTATTAAAATACTTAACGACGTTATAATAAAATATTATCTATTTAAGGAATATTTAAAAGTTAATAATTTTACTTTTTTTTAATTTAAGGACCTAGTTTACTATATCGTTACGGAATAATTAATTAATAATATTATAAAGATAAATAAAAGGACTATTATTATAGAAATAGGGGGGCTTAAGGCTAATTAAATAATTTATAATATTAAAAGGATCCGTAATTAAATAAGCTTAAAAGAAAGAATTTGATAAAAAAATATATAAAGAAGGAGCGGCGAATATATAAAAACTAGAATTTAAAAATAAAAATATTTATAAATTATAATAAGTTTTTATATTTAGATCCGGTTAAATGCGCCTTTTATATCCTTAATTTATAAAGGGTCGGTAATAAATTTACCTATATTTATTTAAATAATATTAATACGGCTAAAAATATTAAAAATAATTCCTTAAAAACGTAGAATATAATTATTATAGATAACGGCTTAATAAAAAATAATAAAAGTATTCTAATATACCCAAACGGTACTATAAAGCTTAACGGGAATCTATAAATATAAATTAATAAAAAATAATTTAATAAACTATTATAAAACTTATAATAATATACTTTTTCTTTAAAGTCGAATAGATAACGTAAATATTAATATACTCGCCCGTATAATAAATAAATTTAATAATATTATAATAAATCTAGGTAAAATAGCTTAAATAGGGAGTACCTTTAGTAAGGCTACTAAAGCCTTCCTCTAATAAATACTTATAATTAATAAATAACGCTATCTGGAAAATAATATTTATAATAAATAAGCGGTAATTAATTAAATAAAAAAAAGTATAACGGAAAATAAAAAGATTATTATAAAAAGACGTAAAAATTCGTCGTTAATAAAGGAAAATTTAATATAACGATCAAGTAATAAAGGGATAAAAAAATAAAAAAACGAGGAAATAAGAATATTAAAATAATGGCGTTATTTAAGGGAATATATAATATTAAAACGGTCGTTAATAACCCTTATATAACGGCGGCCGGTTATTAAATATCGATAATAAATAATAATAAAGCGGTTATTATAATAAATTAATAATAAAAGGGGAATATAAAAAACTTAAGTTAATATAATATAACCTATATTATTAAAACCATTAAGAATAATATATAAAATTATTATTTTTATTATAAATAAAAAAAGCTAGCTTTAAAAATAAATAGATTATAAAAACTTATTAATAATTATCGGACTTATAATACCGGGCTTATTAATAGAGTAGGGCTATTTATCGGTAATAAATTATATAATAAACGGCTATTTCAAAAACTAAAGCTTTAAAAAAAGAGGGTAATTATAAAGATATTAATATATAAGTACCTAACTAAGCCTAACTTAGTTATAAGGCTATAATTAAGGCTCGATATAGCCTAATTATAAGGCTATAATTAAGGTTTAGTAAATCTTCGATAAAGCCTAGTTTAAAGAGAAAAGCTAATTCTTATAATAGCCTCGTAAGAATGTTAAGTTTAAATCTATATAATATACTAAACCTACCTTTTATATTTTTCCTAGCTATAGTACTTAGCTATACCTCTTATATCTATAAAGAAATTTATTAAAATATTAATATAATAGTTTTTTACTAGCTTTAGAAATATAAAAGATTAACCTTAACAAGATTAAGTTATAAGAAATTCTTTATAATATAATATATAATATAATCAAATAATATATATATATTTAATTTAATAAATTAATATTAATTTAAAAATTTAATAAAATATAAATAGATAAATTATAAAAATATATAAAATTATATATCCTCTCGGTAGAGGCATCCACTAGGGTACTAATATATTATATATATTATATAAGGAGTTAATATACCGGCATCGTAAATTAATATACCGGTATCGCCCTTATATTAGTATCGCTCTATTATTAAACTTCCTCCTTTATAAGAATAATTAACCCCTCGGTGGAGGCATCCGCCGGGACACTAATATATAATATATTATATAATAGGAAAATTAGGTATATTATACTATATTCTTAATTATTAATTTCTACTTAACCTTCCGCTACGTAAATTTCTTTTGAGTTCTAGCCCTATATCTAAACAACTGACTTTATTTATTTTGATATATATAAGACCTTTTAATACTAGCTTATATAAATAATTAAATCTAATATAATAGCTTATTTTTTTTATATAAATTAATGAACTTTTTAATAATACTTTTTAGTTTATAGTAAGGTACTTTTTTATATTAAAAGCTTTTTATATCAATTTAAACTAAAATTTAGCCCGTAATTATATTAAATATATTCGGCTTTAATATAATATCGTAAAAACTAAGTGTCTTCTTTTTTTATATTAGTAATAATTATCTATTTATAATTATCTATTTATAATTTTTATTAATATCACCCCGTACCCTTAATAAACCGTAATTTATTAAAGTAGTTATATTAAAACGTATATTAGATATATATATATATATATATATATATATATCAATATATAATATTAAATTTATTCTTTTTAAATAAATACGTTAATTTAGTTAAATAAAGTATTAGCTTTAAGTTATTAGGAATTTATAAATTCAAGATTAGGTTAGGTAAAAATAAAAATAAATATTAACTTAAAGAGTAAAAACCTTATAAAATTAAAATTAATAAGTTTATTTAAAAATTGATAAAAGGATATTTTATATAATAGAAAAAAGGAATATAGCGGTAAAAACAATAATATAAATATATTAAATAAATATAATAAATAACCCTATCTCTATCGCTATTATCAAACTCGTTTAAAAGAATTAAATAGTTTTATAATTAATTATTAGTCTTTTTCTATTATTTCTTTTATTAAATACAATATAAATATAAAATCTTATGTAAAGGCTATTTATATAGGTCGATACTTTTTATTTTTTAAAATAAATTTATAAATAAGATATGATAAAAGTAAGCCGTATTTTAAGTTAAATATTAATATAATTATTTAATAACTTTGAATAATATTTATTCAAAACGACTAAGATAAAAAGTTTTATAATTATCCTATATTTTTATGAGTATTATATTATTTTTATATAAATTATAAATGTAAATAACTTAATGAAACCGGTTTAAATAAAAAATAAAGATATTTTTAAAAGTATTGTTATTATTAAGGCTATAATAATTACCGATATTAATATCTAAATTATTAATAATAAAAGATTATAAAATAAAAAAAAGACTTATTACGTTATTATTTTAGGTCAAGCTCGTTATTTAAAGGCGAGCTTCTAGCTTAATATTATAAATTATACTTTAATAATAATAAAGCGGATTTAAATATAAATATAAATAATATAATAATAATAATTTAACCGGATAAATATATCATAATAATAAATTTTAAAAAATTAGTTCCTAAATATTTTAAATAAAACTAGTAAAATTAGGACGAGTTAATAGTAGTTTTTAGGCTAATAAGAATATATAGCTATTATGTCTATATAAGAGTTATACCCGTATATTAATTCCCTATTATATAATTATACTATATATTATATTATATAATTTCCATTAAAAGTTAATCTTATTAAAATTAAT